>NC_079451.1:16423842-16568842 GCF_903798145.1 Danio aesculapii
TGAGATCCGGCCAGGTAAGGTTAGAGATAGGTTTGGTGGCAAGGGTGGGTTTAATGGTGAGTTAATGTGTAGGGGATGGCCAACAGTGTAATTACAGAAACTAATTTCAGAAGTAATTACTTGCAGATATTTAATCAAGCGTAAGTACAATGTAAAAACATATATTTGCAAGCCTGATCTGACAAGGAAACTTAATTCTTTTACGTTTTGTCAGTTTAGTGGCTAATTCGTACTAATTCGTACAAGTTGAGTTGTACAAAGATGTACGATTTTAAAAAGTGGGCGTGGCACCCAACCTCGTCCCCAAACCCAAATGTCATTGGGGATAAGCAAACCATACTAAATTGTACAAATGTGATTGTATGAATTCATATGAATTAGCCACTAAATCAAAAGATTATGAACTGCCGTGAGATTGTGTTGGTTTTTACACAATAAGTACATTGTAACATATGATTAATTTCTAATAATAATAATATCTTAATCTTAATAATAAGTCAAGTAAACAGTTACAAGTTACAAAGGGTTTTATCACTAATTTTATGTAAAGACAACTTGTGGCTTTCAAGGCAATAAGTTTACTCACCTATTTCTAAAGTAAAGCTATCAATAAAATTGGTTGGGTTTAGGGAAGGAGGAGGGTGGGTCAGTTGATTGGTCAGTCAGTCATTCAGTCAGTCAAACAGTCAGTCAACAGCGGCCTCTGGTGGGTTTACGTGAGAACAGCAGGCGCGAATGGCACTCGCGAGAGAAATTTAAGAGATGAATAAGCGTACATAGCAGCCTCTCATGGATTCGCGAAAACAAAAACTGCAAAAATACGTACCTCCTGGGACGTATTTCACGGTCTCCTGAAACATATATAGGACTACATTTTCAGAATGAGCCAGCGTTGGAAATTTTGGTCTTGCCTTCACAGCCAAAATATTCAATTTTTTTAAAATTGTAACAGAAAATAAATATTTTAAATTGTAACAATTCATAACCACAGCTGGGCAATAACGCTTACTAGTAATGTGTTAATGTAACGGCATTACCTTTGACAGTAACTAATACTGTAACACATTACTTTTTAATTATATTAACTCCATTACCGTTACAATATGATGCATTTGTCTGTTACTTGGTTAATTAATTAACTTTGGCTGTCTAGCCTACATCTTCCTCTTTACATCGGTGACGAATTGTGTGATTGGTGGATGCCAACCAACCTCTGTAAAGAAGATGCGTCGAGGTGCCAGACTGGACAAAAGTCAAGCGAAAGCAGAGAGACCAGGTGTGTGCAGTAGAGGCCATGTGTGCGTGGGAGGTAGGCCGAGTATGCACACGAGAGAGACAGAATGCGCGCAGGAGACCGACAGAATGTTACTATTATTATACTATTACTAATAATAACATGTTTGTTATTTCAAATAAATAAGCACACATTTGTTATCTGTATAACAAAATTAATTAGTTTAGTAAACACAGTGACACATTTCTGTTATGTTTCAGAACTTTTTTTTTTTTATTGTTAAACATATTAGCTGTTATACAGCAGATTTCGCACTTTGAATATACACAGCTTATTTTCCATAAGTTGCTGACACATTTAATTTGTGGTTAGTTTGAAAATTGCTCATCAATTTCATACTGTATTTGAGCAGCTGTTATGTTTTTGTTTTGTTTAAAAAAATGGTTGCCTTTAATAGCAGTTTTGTGGTGCTGTTTCACCAAATTGATTCTGAATGATAGTTCAGATGACTTTCATTTATTTATTTCATAAAGGTTTTGTGTTTGTTGTATATTGTCGCTATTTTCATACTCAAGCTGTAAAGGAACATATTTAAGGGTTAAAAACAAACTTATGCTGCTGAAGTAACTTTAGTTTTTGCTTTTTTATTTCTGTATATATTATTCAGCTGGTTTATAAACTTGTGATTAGATTTTTTGTGCTGCTGGGCTGACTTAAATTTGTGTTTAAAAATTACGTTTTTGTATAAATTTATCTGGTGTTTTAGTTGTGAGAATGCAAATTAATTAAAACTGCGAAGCTGATCAACCGTGTATTTTATATGCAGCACTGAAGTGACGATATAAGGGCATTAATGGGAGCATTAAACATGTTCTTTGGAAAAGTAACTCAAAAATTACTTTTAACAATAATGCATTACTTTGTGGTGTAAATAATCTATACAGTAATTGAGTTACTTTTGAATGAAGTAATTAGTAACTGTAAATAGTTAATATTTTTTAGTAACTAGCACAACATTGTTCATAACATTACTTATTTTTAATTAAATAATACTTAACCACTATGTGCAAACTTCCAGTCATCTCTCTCTTTCTCTCTCTCTCTCTCTCTCAGATACTATCACTCCATCTCTACCTTCAGACATTGACTGTACTGATGCACCTTTGAAGTCAGTGAGCAATTTAAAACAGATGAGTCACATTCCAATTTCCCAGCATTACTCTGGATGAAGCTACCCCTCATGTGCACCGCTGTCCAATTAATCCTCTCGCCAAGCCACATCGCTAAATAACACAGCCAGATTAAAAGATCAGTCAAAATCAGTCCAGCCACGTCAGAAAAAAAGGCAGAGGCTTCACTGACTTTCTCCTTAAGAAGTCAATAAGGAACTCACTTGACTGCAGGAAAAGTCGATATTTCTGAAAACAGGGCCGAGAGTGAAATTCTTTGAAATCTACCTTATGCTCCGATTTATTTATATATTTTTAAATTGGCATGCATGAGACAAATCAGTGTCACATGAGAGAGTGTGCATGTTTTAACAAAGCAGGCAAGATTCGGACATGAGTTAAAGTAACACTACTTATAAAGTGATTATATCAAAGTAATGGTAAGAGTAGTAACATTAATACTTTGAGTAAGAGTAATAACGTTACCAATAAGAAGACTACTCGACTAACATGTAACTGATTACTACTAATCAGGGGCAGACTTTTAGATTTTGGGCCCTAGCATTAAAAATCAAAACATTATCTTCCTCTTGTAATGGGGAGTGACAACAGGGGTCCGGATCCAAACGCAGGTTTATTAGAGAATTCAGGTAAGCAATGGTCAACACAGGGGCAAACAGATGTATGTAGGCAATGCAGAGTCATAGTCAAATACACAGGCAGATGGTCAGAAGGCAGGCGGCAGATGGGGATAAACAGATAAACTAGGCAAGGATCAAAACAAGGCAAAGCAAGACAAAGGAAACTTATTGTAATGTCACTAAACAGCTAACAAGACTCTGCAAGAGGTGTATATATAGTCTGTGTAATCAGTCTAAAAGCAGCTTCAGCTGCGAGTGTCTACTCAACAGTGACTTGGAGCAGGTGAGTGTGTGTGTTGCATGACTGGGATCTGTAGTCCATAAACCGGCAGATTTGTAGGTCATGTGAATGTAAATCTATTCCAGTGATCACTGGTGGTTAGATCGCTGGTGATCATGACACCTCTAATGATATTTTTAATCTCTGTAATTTTTTTTTTTTTTTTTTTTTGTAAATAAACTGCATGTTTAATATATTTAAAGTATATTTTATATATTTTAATATTTAAAGGAGCCTTTATTTTCTTAATGTAAAATTAAATGCAATAAAAAAACAAACTGCAGTTAATTAGACATTTTTTGTGATTATATTTTAATATTAATGAAGAAAACATTTAAACAAATTTAATTTACAAAGTCAAACTTATCTTGTCTCCATTTTTCATATCAATTAAATAATAGCTGTTTTATTTCGAACAATCCCTCTCTTAACATGCAGCGCTCATCATCTGACAGGGGTTTCAGACAAAAAGCAGGATCGCTGAGGAAGCTGTGTTTCATTGTTTGTCTTATTTCTACTTTTTTCCCCAAATATACTCAAAATTCTCACTTTTGTACACTCTACCTACCTCTACATCAACTCTACTCTGGTCTGCAGGCCAGTGGTTGCTGGAGGTCCCCAGATCCAGGTATAAGCAATGTGATGATCGTTCTTTAGCAGTGACAGGTCCAAAACTCTGGAATACCTTTCCCTACAGAACTTTTTCATGTATGCGGCATTATTTAAAGCAAAACTTCAAACCTATTTATATATAATTGCTTTTGATATTTAGTTGTTCAAAGGCTCCGTTTTCATATTGCCCAAATCTCAAAGCAGCCACTGCAATGTACCATGTGTAATTTGAATGCATATGAACTCATAATCACAAATCTGGTAATTATTTATTATAGAGATTATTTCTAATAACAAGTTTCTTTACAGTTCATATCGGCTGTTTATTAGTAATTATAAAGTACATATTGTACATGCTCATAATCAGCATCCCTAATTCTATCAAATACCAAAACTGAACCACTAATAGCTATTAATAAGTAAATTAGGAGGTTATTGAGACAAACGTCATTGTTAATGGTTTGTTGATATCGAGAATTGATAGTGTAACCAAAATTCTCATGTTTATTATGATTTCACAAGAGCAGAGGAACTCTACTTAAATTAGCGAAGATAAAGTACAGCTTTGAAAAATAATAATAATCAAATAAAATGTATTATTATTATTATTATTATTATTATTATTATTATTATTATTATTATCATAATAATGGGTAATACTTTATTTGAAGGGGGTGTTCATAAGACTGACATGACACCTTTAAAATCATGACAAGGCATTATAAATATGAATGAGATTTTTTGCTTATTATAAATGTCATTAGCTGTCAATTACTCATTTGTCATTTTAAGTGCAAGGATGGCATTGTTTGAGATGTCTTTGTAATGACAACTTCATATTATCAAGACAACATAACTTTTTCATAAATTTGTCATAAACATGATTGTTATGAATTTTTTTAACAGCATCAATAATATTTTCTTGAGCTCAACTACAGTGGTTCAAACTGAATCTGTCATTAAAACCAAATAATAATGACACTGTTATCAAATAATTTGACAGAGTATTGACACTTGGCCATTCATTATTTTTGACAGATTTATGAACTATAGATTTATAAGTTTTTCTGTCTTGGTAATATCAAGTTGTCGAGTATCTGAAGCAATGTCATCTTTGCATTTAAAATTAAATTGCATTTAAACAACCCAGGCTCATTCTGAAAACGTAGTCCCACAGACTAGAGACCGCGAATTATGTAGCAGAGGGTACATATGGCTGTATTTCATTTTTTTTAAACGAACGCTATGGGGCGGTGTGACGCCGTTCCTTTTCGCGCTTACCGGCTGACCGCTTACCCCGTGTGGAGGGCTTTCTCATTGCAACCAGTTTGTCCAGTTAGCTCGTCGTTTACGTCGGTGGACTTGAGATGCAGAGAGATGATGACGGGGTTCGAGTCTGGGGAAGAGCAGTTCCAGAAATCAGGTACGACAAAAACAGAATCCAAAAAATAAAATGAACAAGTGAATAAACAGGGTTGAGAATGTTGTAAAATTCGACAATGTGGTAAAAATCAGATGAGGGCTTTTCTTTATCTGGACGGCTTTGGTAAATCGTTGGTTGGGTTTAGGGAAGTAAGTGGGTGGGTGGGTCAATCTATAAAATGGGTTGGGTTAAGGGAAGGAGGAGGGTGGGTCTGTCGATTGGTCAGCTGGCCAGTCATTTAGCCAGTCAGATTGACGTTCGGTCGACAGCGGCCTCTGGTGACGCGAGAACAGCGGGCGTGAACAGTACTCGTGAGAGAAATTTGAGATACGAAAAAGCGCACACAACGGCCTCTCGTAGATTTGCAAAAACAAAAACTGCAAAAATACGTACCTCCCGGGACGTATTTTACGGTCTCCAGAAACGTCCGCGGGACTACGTTTTCAGAATGAGCCTGGGTTGCATTTAAAATGTAAAAAAATCCATATTCATGAGGTGTCGTGTCATTATTATATAAATGTCTTATAGGGTTGGGCCGATAGACGATGCCATCGTCCATCGCCGATGGCCGAAAGACAACACGATGCTGAGCCAGCATTGTGATCCTCCGTCCCACCCCTGTCGCAAACCTGCTGGAGAAAAATACACACTTAGGCCCCCAGACACAGACACAGCTACACATGCTGTCATGCGCTCGTCTGAGGTCCTGAGAGCAGTGCACGTCGGACAGGTCAGGATCGCGTCTCACTATATAGTTGTTAAACGTGATATTTAATTAGTCTTGTCTCTATCTAATGACTCTTCAGTCTTTTGAATCTATCAGATAACGTGTCACAGCGTCAGTACACTGCTTCAATCTTTCGCTTTCACACTTGTACCTAGTAATTTTAGTGAAATCCTCAGATACTGTTGGTTGGGCACCTTTATAACCGACCAAGATTGTGGACGCCATTACAACGACACAGATCGCTCTGCCTTTTCATGCCAGAGTCCCGCGGAAAAAGGGATTGACAGGTGGTAATCTGTGTGTAACTTATCTTTATTTATTTATGATATGTTTATGGGTAAAACGAAGACCATGAGGGTCAGGTAGTTGAAACGGTAGGCTACAAATGATTAATTTGTTATGAATTAATTAATTATTCATAAATAATTAATTCACCTCCGCCTATGATGAGGATGCCATCGTCCATCGAGATGTTTCACATTAGACATCGTACGATGCCAAATTGCTCGACATCGCCCAGGCCTAGTGTCTTATCAATGCCCCTGTCAGGATTCTTAATTCTTGTCTTGTTAATTCTTGTTTTGGTGGCAGAGTCTAGACTCTAGTCCTGTCCTGTCTTGTATGTTGTGCTCAGCTTGAGTTTTCTCAGGTCTAGCACTCATTTTTTGTCATTGTGTGTCGTTTGTATGAGCGCCGTCTCAGCCTCACTGGGGCCGTGAGCCCTCCTGCTTGATGCATCTAATTGCGAATGCATCTGAGTACAGTTGGTTTCGGTTAGCGCTAGGATGAAGCATGCACGTTGCATGTGTGAGTGCCCAGTGAGTGCTTTTATTTATCGTGTACTTGTGTCTTGCGTTCAGTCTCCTGTTGGTGTTGTGTTTAGTATGTGGTTCATGTTTACAAGCGCTGCATGCTTTAGTGTTTCATGTGAACATGCGGTTAATGAGTTCTCTCATTGGCTGTGTGTTGTAGTGTTGTTTTACGTGAGCACATGGCTTGTGTTGTTTCTTGTGTCATGTG
Source organism: Danio aesculapii (assembly GCF_903798145.1). NCBI lineage: Eukaryota > Metazoa > Chordata > Actinopteri > Cypriniformes > Danionidae > Danio > Danio aesculapii. The sequence continues at coordinate 16,430,949 of NC_079451.1, forward strand.
CTCTCCTGTCTATTGTCTAGTCCCACCCTCCTTGTTAACCCATTATTAGTTTATCCTGTTCACCTGTCTGTTAGTTAATTATTTCTCCTTTATATTCTCCATATGTCTCCTGTCCTGTACCTGAACGTGACAGCCCCCTTTAAGTAAAATATTACAAAAATAGTAAGAAATAAATAAAGAAAAAAATTACAAACTAAATTTAATTAATCACTACACACCTCTGTATATTCCTCTGGTCAAATATCACAGATGAAATGGTCTGCGAACTGGGTGGGGATCTCTACATTTGTTTTTCGTGAAGTGCGTGTCTCCTTCACTGTCTTCCCTATGTCAGTCAATGCAATGTAATGCAGTCTCTTCTGGCATCATATCCAGCATATCTTCCCATTACCAATGCCTGGGGGGAATCCGACTGCACGCGCTACCTGAAATATTCATCCGTTTCCAAACACAACCCTGACTTCTAAACTAAGCTTCTAATTCCCGGTTCATTATCACATAATGACATTAATGTTCGACCTTCGTCCATCAATGCCAACTTGTCAGTCCGGAATTGGCCTGATGTTACTGTTAAAATGGCAAAACATGGAGCTGAAAAAAAGCAGACGAGTGTTATTCATCCCTACAGCCTCTGAATTAATTCTCAATGGACGACACACTGTCTGTCCATCCCTGCCATTCTGAATCTGGACACATCATTAGGTGCTCTTTGTGTTGACCTGGCTATACTGAACAAGTCATTGCCTCTTTTTCCCTCCCAGGCTACCTTGACATGGACCTGACATGGGTGACATGTTTGAGAGTGGGGGATGTTTTTTGCTTTCTTTTCTTTCTTTTTTTTTCTCATCCCTCTGCTGTCTCAGCACGGCCTGTCAGTTTGAGAAGTGTGCGCCCCCAAAATTTAATAGGGTTTTCTCCCTGTGCCTCCCTTTGGACAGACCGGCGCTGGAGAATTCAGGGCGGCTCATTTTTGAGAAGTGCAGAGCAAAGTTCAAAACACTCCTTTCGTGCTGTGCATCTGACTTTCTATGACTTTTTCAGTCGCAAACATCCAGGATTCAAAGTTGCTGTGCCTCACTGGCTGCTTGGAGACAGTGTGGGACTTTAGTTGAGCTTCAGGATGTTGTAGGCTGGACATTGGTGCATAAAATATTTTCATACTTTTTGAGAAACAGTGGTTGTCTAATAACAAAAGGAGAATGTAATGGATAAATGATACACTACCTGACAAAAGTCTTGTCGCCTATCCAAGTTTTAGGAACGACAAATAATACCTTGACTTCTAGTTGATCATTTGGTATCAGAAGTGGCTAATATGAAAGGCAAAGGCCTCTACATTACTCTTATTTTACAAAAATGAAATATGACCATGCCATATGTGTTTATTTAATTAGGAAAGCAAAATCTGAGTCAAAAGTCAAAAGTCTTGTCTTTTAACAGAAATAATGTACAGTGTAGATTATAAAGTCATGGTGCAGTGGAAAAATAATTATTATTGTGTATGACTCCCATGAACTTGGACGACTGCATCCATACATCTCTGGAATGGCAAAGAAAGCGTTTTTGCAGGACTCCAAGAGTTCATCAAGATTCTTTGGATTCATCTTCAATGCCTCCTTCTTCATCTTACCCCAGATATGCTCTATAATGGTCATATCTGGTGACTGGGCTAGCCAAACCTGGAGCACCTTGATCTTCTTTGCTTTCAGCTTTCACTTTGATGTGTAGGCTGAAGTATGAGAAGAAGCGCTATCCTGCTCAAGAATTGTGGGTAAAATAGTTTATCAACAGATACTAGCTTATAGTTGCTTAGGGGGTCTGTGAAATTGATAGGGTAATTAGGTAATGTAAGGTAATGTAATGTATTATGTCATCTATGAAACTTTAACAAGGGGGAAAATGTAACACAAAAATGAAGTGTCAATACTATTAATAATAAAATAAAATAAAGCAAGAATGTTGCAGGTTCGAGCCTCGGCTGGGTCAGCGACTTTCTTGCTTTATTTTATTTTATTTTTTTAAAATTGAGCTATACGCTATTATACAATTTATCTTTTTTTTTCTTTTCTTTTTTTCATTTAAATTTATTTGGAAAAATATTCAGTTGTTTAAGTGTAACAAAAAATGTTTTGAAAATCTGATAATATTTTATCAATTTATAAAATGGCCGACAGCTAGCTCTCTGCAACGTTCACATGGTCACCCGCTAAGCAGGGCTGAGCCTGGTCAGTACCTGGGTGGGAAGACATATGGAAGACTACATGGGAAAGCTAGGTTGCTGCTGGAAGTCGTGTTTGTAAGACCAGAAGGGGGCACTCAACCTGTGGTCAGTGTGGGTCCTAACGCCCCAGTATATTGATGAGGACTCTGATCAGTAAGCGCCGTCTTTCAGATGAGATGTTAAACCAAGGTCCGGATAATATGTGGTTGTTAAAAATCCCAGGATGTCCTTCGAAAAAGTGTTGTGGTTTAAACCCAGCATCCTGGCCAGTATTCTGGATGACATGTGGTGGTGGATGAGGAGATTACCCCAAAAATGTGTAAAAAATGTGTATTTGAGTGTCCAGAAATGCACTATATAAATGTAAGGAATTATTATTATTATTATTATTATTATTATTATTATTATTATTATTATTATTATTATTATTATTATTATTATTATTATTATTATTAAAATTGTTATCATGTGACTGCAATCTTGGGAATGAATCATATTTTAAAATGTATTCAGCTGCAAATGGTTATTTATTTGTTTTGTTAAAACCTAAATAAGTTGACAAGCTTCTACCAAGTAATAGATTAATTTGTACAAAGACACAATAAAAAATTGATTGACTGCTCAACTTTAGGCATCTGTTACCTTTGTCATTCTTATTGGAGTACAGCAATTTATGGTTAATTTCTTGTTTAAATTGCATGTGGTATGTTTTTAGAACATTTTGAAAACCGCTATATAAGATAAAGTAGTGGTAGCTGGTGTTCATAAATGTATTCTCTTTACAGTGTCTATTAAAGCACACAGCAGCTTAATGGTTTGTGCTTTCATTAATAGTCATCTCAGACGCTGAGCGGTGTCTGAATAGCATGTGTCACAGTCAATGAAAAGGTCTGCAGTCTTAAATCATATTAAGAGTGTAGTTTAATCAGAGCTCTGTGGATCTCACCTTTTGACAGGCAACTCTTGTACTTGGCCACTCCAAAAGAGCTTCATCAATGCTATGAGCAATGTATCTTGAAGTTTGTTTACATGACAGCGCAACTGTGAATGTCTTTCAAAAGTGAATGTGTTTATGTTTGTTCGTTCATTCATTCATTCATCCATCCATCCATCCATCCATCCATCCATCCATCCATCCATCCATCCATCCATCCATCCATCCATCCATCCATCCATCCATCCATCCATGTTTTATTTCAGTATAAATTATAACTATATATAACCTATAGTCTGTCATTGTTGTGTTGGTTGTCATGTACATATATTGGTTGTCATGCTTATATACTGACCATGTGATATGCATGTGCATGATGTGGCCATTTTCACTAAATTATGGGTAACACTTTTAATTGTCCATTTGAGTATTATTAGACTGTCTGCTTAATATATGTTGATACTGCTACTTCAACAGACATTTTACTGACTATACAAGTACATGTCAACTTACACTAACCCTAACCCCAACCCTAACCTTAAACACAACCTAACAGTCTACTTATAATCTAATGAGAATAAGTTGGCATGTAGATGCAATGTAACTTAAATTCAGCAAACAGACCATCAAAATAAAGTGTGAACAAATCAAGTTTTTGAAAATGTAGTTTAAAGTATTATAAAAAAAGAGTAAAACTTTAAAAGCCATTGTCAGGTCCTAAAACACTGTTGTTTGTGTAAATGAATGGCCACAAATAAAGGTTTTTAGGATCACTATTTTATATTATTTTAATGGTATAACATACCCTTAAATGACCTGTATCATTTTACGTGTATCGTTTTAAGTATCAGCGCAGTGTATCCTGGGAAAGCGTTGCTGACCGCTTGACCCACCGGTGTTAAATCAAACTCCATGTGAAATGAAGTTATGCGTGACCGCTGGAGTGGCCCACCTGCAGCCGTCCTAACATAAACATGGACGCTAGTGTCTCAACATAGACTTCTCCTGTTTCGGGACAGCTGCAGCCCACGCACACACACAAACCATTTTAAATCCGCTAAATCCCAAACCCTCGCTGGCCTTCGGCTGGCTTGTTTGCGCCTTACGGGGGTTACTTTTTCCCCAGCTAATATTTATCAAGTTAGCTAGTCAGAGGTCACAGAACAGAAATATTAACAGTGGTGTGAAGTATACAAAAGCAAGCCCTTGAGTAAAAGCAGATACTGTAATAAAATATTACTCCAGTAAAACGATTAAATGCTTGTTTTACTTGAGGAAAGTACAACAAATGTTTTATTTTGAATGTACTTAAGTATTAAATAAAGACACAATATTTATATACACTGATAACTAATGAAAATTAATGATAATTTGAATGTGATTATTTGTTCAGTGAATCACTAACTGGAGACTCTCTCTGGCTAGATCATTTGATTCAATTATTATAAAACTACTCACTAGATATTAATCAGTGAATCATTAAAGTAAATTTAAATCAGTGAATCGTGAACCGGGTGCTCTGACCAGATCATTTGAATCTGGGAATTATTAACTGGAGACTCTCTCTGACTAAATTTTCAGAGATTCTAAGATTCAGTTAATCGTTAGCTACAGATTGCTTTATTTTGATCAATAAAGTGGATATTAAGTGGATATTTACTCTGATACACCATTTGAATCAGTGAATTGTTTACTGGTGACTCTTTGAGTAGATCATTTGATTCAATTAATCTTAAACTAGACCTTGTTCTGACTAGATGATTTTTTTAAAAATGTTTTTTGGATGTTGTGTAAGTTATGTTTTGTTTTGACTTCTGGTGTTATTATTGTGAGTGTGATTAATTGTGGGACCCCCTTGAAAATGAAGTGGTACATATCAAGGGGTTTATCCCAATTATTAAATATCAATTATTATTTTAATCAATAAATCATAAACTTAGCTCTCTCTATACAGCATTTGAATCAGTGAATCATGAACCAGAGGCTCTGACCAGATCATTTGAATCTGTGAATTAGTAACTAGAGACTGTCTCTCTTACTAAATCTTTTGATTCAGTTCATCTTTAACTACAGACTTGCTTTGACTTTGATTCTCGCTCTGACTAGGTGATTTTAATTAATGAACCATAAACTCTGCACTCACTCTACAGCATTTGAATCAGTGAATCATACTCTGAAAACTTGCTCTCACCTGATAATTTGATCCAGTGAGTCAATAACTGTACTCTGTAAAAAATTGTCAATCTATTAGTCATGACAACAAATTATCTAGTTAATTGTAACTTATTAAACTAAGTTAATCATGTTATAACTTAATTTTATAAGTTATGCAAATTGTTTTAAGTCAGCTTAATGTAGTATAAGTTCAAATGACTCATAAGGTTCATTTGATTCAACTTAAAATTTAAGGCAACCAGTATATATTTTTTTACTGTGTACTGCATTGGACCATATGAACCAATGAGTCAATAACTGTAGACTCACTCTTAAAGAACCATATGAACTGATGAGTTATTAACTGTATTGACCTTATTCTTCAATGCGGAAGTGTGCACGTTTTTTTTCGATTGTTTTAGAACTTCCGATTCAGTTGCCTATGGAAGTGTAATATCTCAGCACTTTATCACGTCCTCCAACCCACCAGGGGGCGCAGATATTGCCCTATTCTCCTCCACATTAGATGGCAATAGGGACTCTTGTTCCTCTAAACTCCCCTGTAATCAGCCTAATCACCACCACCTGTTCTTTGCTCTATATAACTCGGCGAGAAAATCAATGCAAAGGCAGGAGCAGCTCGACTGGTGTAATCAGCATTGAACTCCATTGTGTTATAAATGGGATTTGTTATATTTTTACTATATGATGTTCATTAAAAGCAAATGTTTTAAAGCAACATTTTCTAGCTATATTTAAATATTAGCAATTAAATTAGGAAATTACCCAAGGCAAATTTAATGTCATATGGTTTGGCACATTTAGCTTTAGCCCACAGCTCTGTCAAGTTTGGTTTTTGGCCCTTTATAAGAAAAAGTTTGGGCACCCCTGCTCTAAAAGAATCATTTAAATCAGTGAATCATTTCCTAAAGGCTCACTCTGACCAAATCATTTGAACTAATGAGTCGTTGATTCATGAACAAATGCAACTGAGATTGTTCAATTCACAAATTAATAGACCAGTTAAAGAAATTTAACAGGTCGATTGACAAGATTCATTTAATTCACTTATCAGATACTGTTATCACAATTTTGAGAAGGTGATAATTACTCTGGTTTGGAAATGTCTTTTACTCACGAAATCAGAAAGTATTGAAGTATGCTCAGATAAATATAAATACTACATTTATTTAAATAGGACAAGTAGACTTTTACCCAGTGGATACCAAGATGTCAAAACAACAACAAAAACAAAAATACAAAAAATGCAAATCAATCTAATCTAACACTGGAGTCAAAAACACATCAAAAAACAATTGCAGGATTGTCCTGTAATCGTATTTTAATAGCAATGTTACAGTAGATGTCCATTTAGTTTTGTTTTTACATAGTTTACATTAGGGTTGGGTGATGTTGACCACTTTGGCATCGTGCGATGTCTAATGTGAAACATTGCGATTGGACGATGGCAGTGAATGATGGACGATGGCGGTGAATTAATTATTAATGAGTAATTAATTAATTCATAATGAATTAATTATTTGTAGCCTACTGTTTCAACTACCTGACTCGCATGGTATTTGTTTTACCCATAACCAAATCATAAATAAATAAAGATAAGTTACACACAAATTACTGTCCTGTCAATAATTTTTTCAGCGGGATCCTGGCATGAATAAGCAGAGTGATCTGTGTCGTTATAATGGCATCTACAAACTTGGCTGGTAAAAAAGGTGCACAACCAACAGGAACCAACCAACAGTCTCTGAGGTTTTTTTCTAAAATTACTAAGTACAAGCGTAAAAGTGAAAGATTGAAGCACTGTACTGACGCTGTGACACGTTATAAACTCAAAAGACCAAAGAGTCATTAGATTAATTAAATATCACGTTTAACAACTATATAGTGAGACGCGATCCAGCGGTACATCCTTGATAAACTGTCTGACGTGCATTGCCCTCTGGGGTTTTGTGCTCAAAGCACGCGCTGACTGCCTGGAGTTCAGACGTTCGCATATGCTGTGTGTGGTCGCATGATGTGTGTTTTCAGTGGTATAGTGTGGAAGCAGGGCTTTTCAGAACTGCTAGATGAAACGGCAGCTTGAATGTGGATCGTTCTCATTGTAAAATGGCATTTAAAACTAAAACATGTTAGTGTAAACGGGGCCTAAGTGTGTGTTTTCGCGAGCAGGTTGCTGCTGCGATGGAGGAGGGGAGGAGGAACGCAATGCCGGCTTAGCACCGTGATGACATCGTCTATCGACCCAACCCTATTTTACACGCAATGTCGATACAAAATCCAGTGTAAACTTCTCATTTGCAATTGAAGCATCTGGATGAATAAAACTTTTCTTGTATTATAAAACTATTCATGTCATTATTTTTGTGGTCAAAAGGGCATTAATGTGTGGATGTCAAATGGATGTCAAGATGTTCTGACGTGCTCTTTGATGTGTTTTTTTTTTTTACAATAAGGTCCTACTGGGAAGTGAAAAAGACTTTTTTGCTGTTCACCACTGACTACTAGCGCAACAAATAAAGCCAAACAGCTGTGCTATATTTAATCTAGCATAATGCAGACTGAGGTGAATCATGTGAAGTGCCTTTTTTTTTGCTCACGCTAGACACGATCTTGGCTGTTTTAAATCCACGTCAGAATATATTTATGCTCTTATTAAACATTCCTTCACCTTAATCCTGTAATTGAGCAACAGGTTGTCTTCTTTCAGCACCCCGAATAGGTTTGGAAGCAAAGAATTCCCTGCGCTGCCAAGGAGATGCACTGTCTAGTGTTTCACTGTCACCTGCTACAGTCTGTGCGTAACGCGGCTCTGTAATTACACTGAAAGGCTCTGGCTTCTGAATACACTGGCCTTTGACAACAAGCTTGAATTCATCCTGCCCGTTTTGCTTAGCTGGTGATTCAGGGACTCCACGGCGTGAAATGTTTTCCTTGGCCTGCTACCTAGCAAATGTGCTGGCGACCCTTTGGCTTGCACTGAGGAGAAGGGGGGATTTCAGCCGATTGGACATGGTCCATAAATCAACACCCACATCTTTCTAGAACACAGAGAGAATGAGCTGAGGGGTTAAGGGGGTACAGGGGTGTGTGTTTGGGTATTTGAGTGTGTATGAGCTGGAGACCAGCTATAGATCCCCAGTCAAGGACAAATATTTGAATGACATACAGCAATGCTCAAAAGTTTGGGGTTTTCTGATTTGAAGAAGATAGAGTTCACAAAATGAAAATCAGTAGGGGTCTTTTCTCCTTTTTTTTCTTTTCATTGCCTTTATTTAAAGGGATAGTTCAACCAAATAAATAAATAAATAAAATCTGTCATCATTTACTAATCCTGTTTCAAACCTGTTTCAAAGTTCCCTCTTACACCATGTTGAACACAAAAGAAGATATTTAGAAAAATGATGGAAACTAGCATGTATTCAATAGGATTTTTTTCATGCTGTGGATGTCAATGGTTTCTAGTTTCTGACCTTCTTCAAAATATCTGTATTTGTGTTCACCAGAGCAAAAGGAGGTGAACTGTCTCTTCAATGAAAAAGAAATTCTGATAAAATGCATTTTTAGATGTTCCTTTATAAATCATTATAAGGTGCAGTTTCTTTTTTTATTTTAAGAGAAATATTTTTTTAAGAACAGACAGTTTAAAAGCACGGCTTATTTATCTCAGGATTAATATAACGTGACCTCACTCTATAGAAATATTAATGTTTTAATAATTCTAATAATAAGCAAGTTCAACCACAGTGTGAATTTAGTGTGAATACGGCAAACGTTAATGAAAATCAGTAAGGGTCCAAAACAATGTTTTTTTTCATTGCCATTTTTTTTAATGGATAGTTAAAAAAAAAAACATTAAAATCTGTCAATATTTGCCCACCCTGTTCCAAACCTGTTTAAGTTTAAAAACCACATCAATCAAACATTACAGCGATGGTGGTGTGTCAGAACCCAGAATTCCCTGTATGACTCTTCACATTCATGTTCTTTTGCTAACAACAGTTTGGTTGTTGATAAATAATGTTTATTGCATTACTGTATGTTTAGTAGTCGTTTGATTGTCACTGAGCGCCTTCTACATAATATTATGTTTCTCTGTTTGTGGAAAAGCTGTTTGAGATCAACTTTGGTTGAAGTTGACTTTCTCATCACCACCTGTTTTGATTGAGTTTTTGAATGTGTTTTTTAAAGGTGGAAACGAAGGTGGAAAAGAAGGTCGCTGGTTCAAGCCTCGGCTGGGTCAGTTGGCATTTCTGTGTGGAGTTTGCAGGTTTTCCCTGCGTTCGCATGGGTTTCCTCCGGGTGCTCCGGTTTCCCCCATAGTCCAAAGACATGCGGTACAGGTGAATTTGGTAGACTAAATTGTCCGTAGTGAATGTGTGTGAATGAGTGTGTATGAATGTTTCCCAGAGATGGGTTGCAGCTGGACGGGCATCCGCTGCATAAAACATGTGCTGGATAAGTTGGCGGTTCATTCCGCTGTGGTTACCTCTGATTATTTAAGGCACTAAGCCGAAAAGAAAATGAATGAATGAATGAATGAACATTTCATAATACTGATGTATTAACATTATAAATTAATGAAGTGTGGTAGTTTACAATTATAATTTTGTTTCCACTATAGGAAACCACAGCTTCCTGTTATTTTTACTCTAAATTGTACAGTTTTTTATTATATTTTATGGTTCATTTTACCTAATATTGTTATTATGACAATTATTACCAATACACACTGTTAAAAAAGTAGGGTTTCACACAGATCATTCATGTTGCACCAACATACATTGAGTAAGTTGACTTAATGGTTTTTACAAATTGACTTAACGGTTTTTACAAATTTAAGTGTATTAAACATAAAAAATAGAACATAAAAAAGCAGCAAATTTCATTTTTGACTGTAATCAGCTCATGTTAATAAATAAACCTAATGACATAACAAATACCAAAATCTTGACTACCACTATTAGTTAAATGGGTCAGTGTGAATGTGTGAAAGCAAGAATCAGTTCAGTTAGATCTCTGAAACTTATATTTCAACAACAACAACCTGTTTCACCACCTCTGAAGTTTTTTCAATAATTTTACAATTGTTTTATATTATTATTTTACTCAACATGCCAGCCTATATTTAATAATACAAAAATAGAATTCAAATGAGCCATTTTAATCTAGGTTAATCTAGATAAAAAAAAAAAAAAACTATGCCCACCTATAATTTTTAGCAAAGATGAATTTTATCAAATTTTCTATTTTACATTTGTTATATTGTTGTTTGGATATCAGTCAAACACTGTATGCTATATTTTAGTAATAAGTTGGTTTTCAGATGTATGCAAGATACTGTTTGCATTTGTTGTTAAAGGACATACTTTTTTCAAATGTTGTTATGTGCGTGCGTGTGCGCGTGTGCGCGTGCGTGTGCGTGTGTGTGTGTGTGCGTGTGTGTGCAAAATGAAAAATGGAGAGAGTGTTAGGAAAAGTTCTTCATTACCAGCAGCTGGAAGTCTTCACTGCAGAAAGTGTTAAACGTAGCAACCCAGACTCCACTGTCCTTAAGATAACTTCAGCGAGAGGGAAAGAGAGAGAGAGAAAAGGGGACTTTCTCCTGTCAGTGGTCTGGCTTGTAAACCAGCGCTGAGGCCAGCAGGAAGTCTAGCTTGTTTTGACTTCACGCTCCTTGGCTAAGAATAAAACCAGCCTGGACTGCTGTTGCTTCAGACATGCAGTATTCAGCCCAGTGTGCTTTCATGTCTGTTTCACTTTAGAAATCTGATATGTAAGGAGATTTACATATCAATTACTCTTTTAAGATGTATGTGAAATATCCAGGAGATTCAGATCGATCGTTGTGTTTGTTTCGAATTTCTTTTGGAAATGAGAAAAGGATGTATTTAGATTGGAATTTTCCCCTCAAACATCTGCCAAACTTCTTATCTATATTTATGTGACCTTTGGCACTCAGGAACTTACAGGGGCTCACATTTTTTGTTTCAAGCATTTGGCAGAGGAATAATTCCTGCTATAAACCCACATGTTTCAAACAGACAAGAAAGAACAGGTGCTTTAGAAAGCTCAGTGTTACAGAATACCTGACCTTGCCGTGACTTCAAGACATTTCCCTCTGGCCTGCAGATTGTTAGACTTATATATAATATTTGATCATATAATATGTCTTTCTTTCTTTCCTTCTTTCCTTCTTTCTTTCTTTTTTTTCTTTCTTTCTTTCTTTCTTTCTTTCTTTTTTTCTTTCTTTCTTTCTTTCTTTCTTTCTTTCACTCACTTTTTTTTTGCTTAAGCCCTGGTAAGATCACTTAATTTTCACAAGATCACAAGATTTTGTCACGATTTCCTTGATGTAGGGTGTTGTAGGGAGTTGTAAACGACAAATGGGCATCATGACACAAGATTCAATCGTTTCACCTTGTGTAATGTGGCAAAGTTCAAGACAACCGAGACCATGTCTGCGATGGCTCAAGACACCATCGCAGAAAGTCTAGCATGTTTAATTTTTTCCCCATCATCATGACGAGTTCCGTCACAAGGGTGACAGTGGACAATAGGAGAACATAATTTCTCAGTTATATCTGAGAATGGTGCTGCCATTAATCCATGGGTTACGTCATTTAAAAAATAGGCCTATTATTTACTTATGGGTGGATAAAATCAATCATTGGTTATGCAAACTTTTAACTACTTTCTCTAAAATATTAAAGCGTTTTATAAAAATGCAATATGCAGGCATCATTCGCTTAACAAGTTTTGGAGTTCTCTCATCCTTCCGACCGAGTTCGTTCTTCCGAGGTTATCTGGAAACACATTCAGTGCTACCAAAACATTGTAAATCTGTCTTGCTTATTCAAAATTAAATTAAAACTCACCTGCGCAATGGACGATTTTGTCATTAAAAATGAAAACAGTTTAAAATAAGTTTATCTAAAGCTGTGAATATTTCACTTTAATTTTATTTAGGCTAGATTTTATTTTACTTAACAAAACTGTTTTTGCTTTGGCACTGAAGCATATAGCGGACTAGTTTTGAGGCCTTTCACCTTAGATGTTATTTGTTATTCTTGTTTATCTAGTAGATAATTGACCAACAAAAACATTAAAACTAAGATTTTAATTTTACAAAACAAAATTCATTTCAAAATGATATATTTTTAAGGAAAATATACAAATTATTTCTCTGTTTGTGCCCATCCACTACTCAACTGTGTGTGTGTGTGTGTGTGTGTGTGTGTGTGTGTGTGTGTGCGTGTGCGTGCGCGTGCGTGCGTGCGTGCGTGCGTGCGTGTGTGTGTGTGGATGATTTGTTTCGCTCTGTGGAAAATAAGGATTTAATTAATGCTCCACTGTAAGTTTTGTTCACAAACCTCTGTCATATATTTGCTATTTTTTTTAATATGTCATTATTTTGCATCAGATTTTTTTTTTCTTTGGTGCTGATGTGCTTTCATTTTCTCCATCCCACTTGCGGCAAGTTCAGGCAAGGGAGTGTTAAATAAGTAACCCATGGCTGGAAAATATACATTTGGAAATATATATTTGATCCTATCAATTTGTCTTTTTTTTGTTTTGTTTTGGTTTGGTTTGGTTTTTAAATTCCTTGTTATGTTATTTAATTTATTTACCTTTATTGGCCACCTAATCACTGCTTTTTTATTTAAAATTTTATTTTATTTTAAGCTTTCAATTTTATTTTTATAATCAATCTAAATATTTTAATGAGCTAATAAATACACTGTCCATGTCAGTAAATCAAGACAATGCTTTCAGCAGGTCATTTGGGTGGATTTTGTAACCTTTCAGCATATGGAAGGCCTCAGGGTTGAGGCCGAGGAGACGACAGAACTATAAAGTGAGAGAGACAAAGTGAGCCCTGTTTCATAGATCTGTCTCTACCATCCTCATAAGTCTGAAACCAATTATGGCGGTGGATTTGTGTGTGATTTCTGCCCGGTGATGAGCATCCTCTACATCTGGGTTTCAGTCAGAAAAAAAAGTCTCTCATGTTAATGCTGGAGTGTTTAGATATTTGAATATACCGAGTACATTTGTGTATAAAACTGAAAAATGTTGGAATCTAGATGTAAGAAGATGTGTCTAGCAAGGTCTAAAACACTGAAGCACATTTTCATGTGCTTCAGAGTAGTAGTACTGGTCTAAAGAGATAATTATACTGAAAAGCAGGTTTCGCTTTATCCTTTGTGGTCAATTTGAATAAGATCCACCAAAAGCATCTTAACAAGATCATTAAAATAATTCCAAATGCAACAAGAGAAAGCAAAGGGACTGTAACCCAAAATGGAAATTGTCATCAGCGACTCAACCTCAAATTTGACTTACTTTTGTGAACCATAAATTTATATATATATATAAACATAATAGTTTTAATAACTCATTTCTAATAACTGATTTATGTTATCTTTGCCATGATGACAGTAAAAAATATTTGACTAGATATTTTTCAAGACACTTCTATACAGCTTAAAGCAGGGGTCACCAAACTTGTTCCTGGAGGGCCGGTGTCCTGCAGATTTTAGCTCCAACCCTAATCAAACACACCTGAACAAGCTAATCAACATCTTACTAGGTATACTTGAAACACCCAGGCAGGTGTGTTAAGGCAAGTTGGAGCTAAACCCTGGAGGGGCACCGGCCCTCCAGGACCGAGATTGGTGACCCCTGCTTAAAGTGACATTTAAAGGCTTATCTAGGTTAATTAGGTTCTTGGTATCTAGGCAGGTTAGAGTAATTAGGCAATTTATTGTATAATGATGGTTTGTTCTGTAGACTATCGAAAAAAAATAACTTGAAGGGGCTAATAATATTGACCGTAAAATGGATTTTGAAAAATTAAAAACTGCTTTTATTCTAGTTGAAATAAAATAAATAAGACTTTCTCCAGAAGAAAAAATATTATCAGACATACTGTGAAAATGTCCTTGCTCTGTTAAACATCATTTGGGAAATGTTTAAAAAAGAAAAAAAATTCAAAGGGGGGCTAATAATTCTGACTTCAACTGTAAATATATATATACACAACAGTTCTGTCTGGTTTTTGAATCTAATTGACATAGCCATGTGATATTTCTTCAATATCAGCACTGGTACAGCCTCTTCACTTTTGTGTAATACTCTGCCCACATAGAGTGACAGCAGATCAATAAACTCACTATAGTTTGACAAATAGTGCAGCCGTTGAACAACATAATGTGCGGTTGAGGCTTTTTAGGCGAGAATGTAGTTGTTTAGATTGCAATGCAGGATAATTTTAAATATTTATAATTTTGGATATTCAGCGTGTCGGTGGCCATTAGCCTGTCATTGAGCAGAGCAAATAGGGTTGATGTTCCGCCACAAGATGGTGACAGAGACCGCATAATATGTCCTTAGGGGAGAAAAAACTCAGCGTAAATTTTAAATTACAGCTGATCAAATCATTATAAAACAGGTACGTAACATTCTCAGTCAATCTCTCTCTTTTGTATGTTGTAGTGCTGTATTTATACTATAGTAATCGTGTAGTGTTTGTATTGCTTTGGCTTTTTGGGGTTAATTATTGTGATCTCCTGATTGCAACAGAGAAATTCCGAGAAATCTCTGTAGACTGATGGCATTTCATGTCGTTCAGCCTTATAATCGTAAAATGTGAGCAAAATCACATATTTTGTCATCACTTTAGATATTACGCTAAAGAATTATTTATATACTAGCTTTAAAGTGATGTTTGTGAAGTACCAATGGTTTCCGCTGTTCTGACATCAGCTGTAGATGTGAATGAATGGTGGAAGAAAGTAGTTCCTCATACAAAAGCTTGCATGTTTGATTTAGTGTTTTATATACACAATTATGCCATCGAATTGTTGTATAAACGCAATATGACACTTGTAGCAGTGCGATATGGCTGTACATCATCACTAGAGGGGCATATACAGCCATATCGCACTGCTACACGTGATATTGCTCACAGTAAAAATGACTTGTCAATTTTGAGGTCCGTTTGAGGTCAATGTACCTGTTAAATAATTAGATAAAAAAAAAATAATAAAAACTTATAATAAAATAAAAATAATTAAAAAAATAAAAAAGCAGCTCATATTTTTTGTGTAAAATAGTAACATGATAGTAGAATAGTAGAAGTAATATAATAAAAGTAATACAAAAATGGGAAATATTCTGCACAACTATTTAATAGTTTACAGCAAGGCACTTTGAAATGATCAGAAGTGACACTAATAACATTAAAATAATAATACATAATAAAACTTATCTGATCATAATAATAAGTATAATAAAATATATCACATGTATGTATTTTTTAATTTAATATATTTTTACATGTATTTGATTTGATGCATGTAATCTTATCATTCTAAAGGTATGTATATACTGTAGTGTGTATGATTATTATATTCATATTTTCGTTCCCACCATAGTGTAATCCCCAGATCCAAGGGCATCGTCCATTCTGTTTTATCCACAGACCCTTTCAAAGTGATTTGGTCTTGCATGTAAACTGACCTTACAGATGGATGCCCTTCTCACATGCTCATTGAAAAAACACTGATGGCACACATCCCGCTAAATCAGTTGTGAAAGGTGTATGATGTGCAGTACATCTTTAAAGATTTTTCTTCTTCTTTTTTTCTCTAGGGGACATTTCATTATTATTCCATTTGAGTGGACAGCAGTAATCAAATGGACAGATGAAAAGTTTAGAGGCACAGGTCGTGTCACGGCTCTTCTGTGTCCTGCTTCTGATGGCTAAATCAGCTAGGCTTCCCTTTTGTACTGTCCGGCTTAAAAGGAAATATGTCTTTTCAGATCAGTGATAATTCAGACATCTTTATGCAGATCAAATAAATGAATGAATGAATGAATAAATAAATAAATAAATAAATAAATGGTAAATAAATAAATAAATGAATGAATGAATAAATACATAAATAAATGATAAACAAATAAATAAATAAATAAATAAATGCATAAATAAATGAATGAATGAATGAATAAATAAATTAATAAATAAATGGTAAATAAATAAATGAATGAATGAATGAATGAATGAATGGTAAATAAATAAATAAATAAATACATAAATAAATGAATGAATGAATGAATGAATGAATGGTAAATAAATAAATAAATAAATAAATAAATAAATAAATAAATAAATAAATAAATAAATGGTAAATGAATGAATGAATAAATAAATTAATGGTAAATAAATAAATTAAAAAATAAATAAATGAATGAATGAATGAATGAATGAATGAATGGTAAATAAATAAATAAATAAATAAATAAATAAATAAATAAATAAATGGTAAATGAATGAATGAATAAATAAATTAATGGTAAATAAATAAGTTAAAAAATAAATAAATGAATGAATGAATAAATGAATAAATGGTAAACAAAATAAATAAATAAATAAATAAATAAATAAATAAATAAATAAATAAATAAATAAATGGTAAATGAATGAATGAATAAATAAATAAATGGTAAATAAATAAATTAAAAACTAAATGAATGAATGAATGAATGAATGAATGAATGAATGAATAAATGGTAAATAAAAAATTTGCAAAATTAATCTGGAATGTGATGCAATATTTGAGGAAAAAAATGTATATTTGGATTGTATTTGAAAGAATACACATAATTCCCCAAATGAAAATGTACTATGCAGTTATATCACATTTTCATATTATGAAATATACTGTCATAGAACATATATGTAACCCTGGACCACACACACACAAAAAAAAAAGACTTGAAAAAGACATTTTTTGAAAATTGACATTTATACAACATCTGAAAGCTGAATAATTATGTTTTCAATTAATGTGTGGTTTGTTAGGATAGGACAATATTTGACTGAGGTCTAACTGCTTGAAAAAACAGGCATCTGGGGGTCAAAAAGATGGAAGTATTGAGAAAATAATTTTTAAGTAGGCGGCACGGTGGTTCAGTGGTTACTTTGCTTCATAGCAAGAAGGTCTCTGGTTCGAGTCACGGCTGGGCCAGTTGGCATTTCTGTATAAAGTTTACATGTTCTCCCCACGTTCATGTGGGTTTCCCCAACAATCCAAAGACATGAGGTATAGGGGACTTGAAAAAACTAAATTGTCCGTAGTGTATGATTTGTGTATGGGTGTTTCCCAATACTGGGTTGCGGCTGGAAGGGCATCCTCTATGTAAAACATATGCTGCAATAGTTGATGGTTTATTTCTCTGTGGTGACCTCCGAAATAGAGACTAAGCCAAAAGAAAATGAACGAATGAATGAATCTTTAAAGTGTTCCATATTGAGAATTACTTTTATGTTTACTTATTAAATATTATTTTCACAATATAGTGGTCAGCATAACTGAGCACACACCGATTTTTTAAAATCAACTTCTTAGTGACTATATACAATCCTTTTTGATGAATTTTAACAAAACCGTTTTATTAAACACGTACATACATTAAAATAGAAGTTAAAAAAAGTGAGGACACCAAACATCTTTAAAAATAGAAAAATAATACATTTAAATTCAAATGAGTTATTGCAAAATAAATACAACCTACAAAATTAATTATTTTAATATTAAATTAAATTAATATTAATTAAATTTTATACTTTTTATGTTTCTTTTTATTTTTCCTGGTTATTAAAATTTTATTTCATATTTTTCCTTAGCATATTCATTTAGGTGTACACATTTTAGACTTTTAGATCTTTTTTTAGATCAGTTCCAATTTTGCTTTGGCTCTGACATAAACATATTTAAACATATTTAATAGTAATCCTATTCAGTGATTGGATCATGCCTTTGTCATCATCAAAAATCTTGTTAGTGTCCCACGATTGTGTCAGTATCATGAATCACCTCTTAGATTTGACGCCTAAGATTTACTTATACACTTCACTTAAATTACAACTGAGATGCATGATGAATAGCTTTTACACATAGCTTTGAGCCAAGGTTTTTTTTTTTTTTTAGCAGCCCAGATATACATTTCCACATGGGTCATCAATTGAAATTTTAAAAATAAATAATAAGAATATAATATGAATATGAATATGATTCAGTTTCACTTATGATTAATATATTTCCTTCGATATACAGTTTAGTTTAAGGCACATGCCTCCCACTTCCATGCTATAAGGTTTGTTATTGTTGATCTAATAATTATTTTGCCCCAAACCCTTTTGAACTCAACATTAAAGCTTAAGATCTAATCATACTTATAATTGGAGATGTTGCATAAGAGAGATTCCAGTGTAGGAGGCCATTCAGTGCATCCATTCACAGCGCAAAAAAAACCCAGACGTCTCCTCACACTGACACCAGCTATATTTACCTTTGTCCTGCTTAAACATGTTTGCACTTGAAACAACCTATTGCAATAGCGGCGGATTAGCAGTTGAGATACTGCACGTCTGTAAACAAGAACAGCGGAGGCTTAAACTCTGCTACATTTTTCATGGTACATTTGTTGCTATTGAAACAGTTTGACTCGAGTTCACAGTCGGGAAGCCCTTGGCCTGCAGTTCTGCTCTAATTGTGTCTCAAGTTAATGGGCAAATAAAAGCACCACATGCTGCAGACATCTGGATTTGTCAATGTAAAGAATGGAGATAAACACACGTGTGTATTCTGGCTTTCGCCCTTTTGATGTGTGAACCCGGTGCAGCTGCCCGCTTGTTTTAAAGACTTAATGAAATGGCACAAGACCCATTCGCTGACCTCTGCTTATGTGTTACGCAGCTCATGTGAAACTATGATTCACAACATGGTTGGGAGATTAAATTAAAATTTGAGAAATGCATTGTATAATATAGTTGCCAACACTCTTTACAATAAAGGTTCTTTGGCATTAATTATGGTGGCTTGAGAAAGTCAACATACTGTTATACTACTTAAACTTATTGTTCTTCCATCTTCTTCTTAGACTATTTTAAGAACACATCTCCTCCTAGACTGTTTATACTACAACCACCAAACTAACTCCAAACCTCAAAACTATACTGAAGTTGCTATACCTTTTCCAACTGATCGGTTTTCCCAAAACTGACCCAGAAAAATTGGAAAAGTCCTATTGATTTAACCTTGGACCAAATTTGTGACCTCATAACTTTGCGCCAGACTGTCATACAGACTTATGGTTGGGCTCATTTAACTCAGACTACCAATCTGCCAATCACTGATGACCTTTCAACTTAATAGCCACACCCTAGCAACCACTTACAGCACCCTAGCAACTGTCCCATAGACTTCCCTTATAAAAAACTGCCATTGACTTTACATTGAACATACTAACAACATGCCATTCATACTAGCAATATATAAATCTATACTAGAAACATACTTACAAGCATACTAACACACTAATCATACTAGAAACATGCCAACAATATACCAATCCATACTAAAAACACACTAACATACTAATTATACTAGCAACATGGTAACTCATCATAGATATTTACATTAGATGTCGCTTACCCTGTTGTTGTCTAATAGAAGGAATGCGTCAATGGAGGCGCCATTTTAGTACAGGGTAGCTCTCCTTTGAAATGAATGCAGCACCAATCTGCAGTAAAGAACAGTGACCGTCTAGAGCCAGAGGTATACACACACACACACACATATATATGTATATATATATCTATATATATATATATATATATATATATATATATATATATATATATATCTGATCGTGAGTTTTCCCTGTACAAATATTTTTTTTTAATTACAAAAATTATCATTTATTATCACTTTTCTTCATCGATGGACCGCACAGGCATTCCTGACAAAGAGCATGTGTTTGTGTGTATGGAAATGTACTATTCAACCCTCCCTGTTAGATTTGATCTAATCCTTGTCCTAAAACAGACCCCCTCTCCTGCTTTCACTTCTCATGCTAACAGAGGAAGCGATTCGTTTGTGAATGAATCTCCGTTATGAACAACTCGTTCACTTAGCCGACAATAATACAAGTTTCTAGCTCTGCAGCGTCTTGTTTTTTATATTTCATTAACATTGTTTGCTTATTTTATTCAACAAAACTAGCATAAGCATAGTATTTATTGCAAGTTGGTGTTACTTTAGGTCAGTGCAGTAAGTGACTGTATCATCAGTAACATTGATTCAGCACAAGTTTGTAACATACAAAATCATAAAAAAGGAAATCTTACCTCTGAAATGTTCTGCCTTTGTGCTTTGTTTTCTTTTTTTGTTGTTTGTTTGCTCGTTACTACACCTGTACACAGCGCTAAAGTCCAGAATCTTCACGTTAGCACACTGTCTAGTGCAGTTGAATGACATTTGTGCTGGGAGCACTGTACAAATGTGGCGGCGCAATCGATGCATGCTCAGGGTCCGTATGCAATATCTAGTGTTTATATCTATGGTAACCCTTACTAAGTTTATGCTAACAGCATGCTAGTTTATGCTAGAAACTTGCTAGAAATTCATACTAGAATCATGCCAATTCATTCTAGAATCATGCTAATTTATGTTAGCAACTGCCAAGAAACTACTTAAAACACCTTAGCAACCGCCTAGCAAAAACTTAGCAACCACTCAAAACACCCCAAAAACCATTCAGAACACATTAGAAACCACCTAGCAACACCTTAACAACCACCTAGAAGCGCCTTAGCAACTGCCTAGCAACCAATCAGAACACCATAGCAACTGCCTAGCAACACCTTAGCAACCACATAGCAGCCACCCAGAACACCCTAGCAACCACCTAGCAACATCTTAGCAACCACATAAAACACCACATAGCAACACCTTAGCAACTGCCTAGCAACCACTCAGAACACATTAGCAACTGCCTAGCAACACCTTAACAACCATTTAAAACACCTTAGCAAGGCCTTAGCAACCACATAGCAGCCACCTAGAACACCCTAGCAACCACATAAAACACCACATAGCAACACCTTAGCAACTAACTAGCAACCACTCAGAACACCTTAGCAACTGCCTAGCAACACCTTAACAACCATTTAAAAAACCTTAGCAATGCCTTAGCAACCACTCAGAACACCCTAGCAACCGCCTAGCAACACGTTAGCAACCACTCAGAACACCCTAACAACCATTTAGAACACCCCAGCAACCACTAAGCAACACCTTAGCAACCACTCAGAACCCCCTATTAACAGCCTAGCAAGAAACATGCCAATCCATACTAGAAACCTGCTAACACATATGTACAAACTTTTCAAAACTACTTCAATTATTTAAACTTTGAAACAACTTTAAACATTCAGACTAAGGCTTTCTCAAGCCACCATGAAGTTTGTCTATGAACTTTACTTTTCTAGTTAAGTCTGTCGATGGAACACTGGAATGAAAATGTCCTCACCCTACAGTTTCTTCTATCGAACACCAAAACAAAACATGATATTCTGAAAAATGTTGGAAAAAAGCAGTCAGTGGCATCCAGAGTAGAAACAAAAATACTATGGAAATGAATGGCTGTTTTTCCAGCATTCGTTATCTTCCTACTGAAGAAAGCAACTCTAATCGCTTGTGAGCAAGTCGAGGATCAATAAATGATAGCAAAATTTTCGTTTTTAGTGAACTATACCTTTAAAATAAATTAAGACATAAAATAAAACATAGATTCTTGATTTTACTGCATTTGACCAAATATCCCATCTGATAGTAATGTTCATGACTTTCAAAATATAAAAACAAACAAACAAATAAACACTTTCAATCTTACTTGCTTATTATAATGGTAATTTTGTAAACAACAATTCTAATGTTACCTCACAATTTAGGCCTTTCTACACGAACACTGGTATTTTCAAAACTGCTTTTTTTTGTGTGGTTTCACTGTTGTTCACACAAAAACATAGAGTCAGGTGACTAAAACTGAAACTGGGTATAATTGTTTTTTTAACTCCGAGTACAGTGTGGCCTTGTGGATATTACAAACAGAGTTTACGCCTCATGATGTCAGCATGTGTGCTGTTTACTCCTTTCTGATTGGTCAACATGGCTGGGTTCTCACCAAACATGGAAGACACAAATGAGGCAAAATTCACGGCAAACAAATCATATATTTAGTGTCGTTCACCCGCGTGACAGTAATCTGCCTTTGCTCTCACATTTGCATTGATTTGTGTAATTTGTGTAATGTAATTTTCTTGTGCAAACACCCTGTTTGGTGTGAATCCACCATAAAATGATCGCCGTCTGTTGGTCCGACATGCTCCTAACATGCATCTCAGTGTGTTTTTGCATGTGAACTGAGATTTTCTAAAAGTTTTAAAGTTTCAAGAGTTCACACTTAGATATTGCTTGATAACAATAGCAAGTTTGGCATGCTGTCCCGGGAGAGAACCCTAAGCTTAGACATAATTGAGCCCAGGGCTCCTGTCTGGTCAATGAGCATGTAAAGAAGTACGAGATCAGGTAGTTCTCAAGAGCTCCCCCTGGTAAAGGAGGAAAAGGGGGAGATGGGGTGGATGGGGGTATTCTTCAAAAAATGAAGATGAGGGAGTAATGCTTGTCGGGCTATTTATAGTGAGTTTGGAATGATCCGATTGGCTCACTAATGATTGTAGATGAGAGACCAATCATCACATGCTCCTCTAGAAATTAGTTTGTGAAACTTCACTTATAAAAATGTTTTGTGTGGATGTGTACGCATGGACATGGCCTAAAGCCCTGCTCACACTGTGAGAGTTCAGCCACGGTTTTGTCATCTGAGACAAATTTGGGAAATCCTAAAAGATTCCTGAAATCCTTGGCTAAAATCTGTGATCTGTGATTGTTGGTTTGACATGTTCACAGACAGCCGCTTAGTGCCTGTTGTGATAAAAACATTATCCTCCGATGAAGTATGGCAGATTCAGAAGATTTCCGACACTTTCCTGCAGTCAACAGGAGAATCTGATGATGTAATCCATACGACAATTCAAATGGCCGCTGGGAAATATTAAAAGTTTTATTCTTCCTGGTTTTATTATTGAGGCTTGCTGTGTGCAAAATTGCCGCTACAGACTGTTTACATTTGCTGTGAGGAATCATTTCATATCGTGGGATAGTGAAAATGTGACGGGTGGATGACATCAAACTCCGGGGGAGTTTTCTTCCGTGTTTGGTGCATCTTCATTGTCATTCAGTCTGACGCCATTCATCCACACGACGCCGGAGTTTTCGAGCGCCGAAAACTGAGAATTTTGGAAACGCTAAAGAGGCTGTTTTCATTCTAAAACACTGCTGCTCTGTCTCAGTGTGGATGGGGGAAAAAGGAGACGTCTGAAAACAGAGGCAGGGCAGCAGACATTAGCCTATCTGATTGGGGCATTTTCCTCAATATTAAGTAGCCTACACAAGGTTCAGTCTTGCATCCTCTCCTTGTGTTCAGACTTTGCTAGTTTGATGTGGAAAACAAATTCCCGAGGACACGTCGGGTAAGTCTTCAAAGGGAACAGTGTAATTTATAACCTCATTCACATCACCCTGGCTACGTTGTTTCACTTTCTTAACAATAAAAATGAAAACATGATATTAAGAACTGCCTATTTTCATTTTGATAATAACAACTTAACAGACACCAAAAATGTTGAGGCGTCGTGTAGCTACATATTTATATGACCGTCATCTTCACTGTATGTATATTTATAACAAAATGGAGCTTATAACATTACTGCCTCCTTTCATTATCATTGAAAATACGAAACTAACCCTCTCTTTTGCTAAATATCAGTTTTAATAATAAATAATGGCCATTATAAAAGTATAACGTACAATAAGTTTATACAATATAGGAAATAAAGGCAAGCAGTCAGTCAATATGGAGAATCAGTGTCCACGGTTACATTAATTAATATATTAACCTAACTTATCTTTGCACTCAGCCAAAACACATTACCTGAGAACAAGTAATATTTTCGAAAAAGACCAAAGTCGGGGAATATGTCATTAGATATAAACAACAAGATGACTTAGATATCACGTTTAATAAATATAGTGAGATTAGATCCTGCAGTAGATCCTTGATGAACAGTCCGATGTGCACAGCTCTCATATAGGTAAATGTGCTTAAAGCATGCTGCAGTGTATGCCAGAGTGTGTATATGTGTGTGTGGTCACGGGATGTGCATTTACAGCGGTGTATTGTGAACGGAGAGTTGTTCAAAAACGCTTGGTGAAACGCCAGTGTGGTCGTGGATCGTTTCATTCTAAAACGCTGCTTTAAAACTAAAATGTATTAGTGTAAACTGGGCCTGAGATCTTACAGTGTGACATGGGAGCCATGTTCGAGCAGTCTGAGATGCTACAATCGTTCAGGATTATTGAAAAAAAAAATTTGCACAGTGTGAGCCGGCCTTTAGATGTGTTTTTCCTCCTCACTAAACATTGTTACGTCTTAGCATTAGCTAACTTTTAGCTAACAATTAAGCTAACTTTGTCACATATGCATAAGGATTTGTTGTAGTCAGTCATGTGACGTTTTTAATAGCCAAAAGAGCTTATCACACATCTCCCATTAATCTGACTATAAGAGAAGGCCAAACATGGCCATACTGTATTTTTTTTTTTTTTTTGAGTGGGAAAATAAATAAATAAAAATCCCACTTAATCCAAAGCAGCTTAAAGTTTAATGTATAGACTAAAATGCGCTTTCCCTGGGAATCCCACGACCTTGGCTTGCTAGCACTGTGTTCAGCCTGTTGAGCTGCAGGAATTGAGCTAAACTCAGCTGCAAACCAGATTGCACAATTTGACCCTAAAGTCATGTACAAGCACACACACAAACACACACAGAGAAAGAGAGAGAGAGACTCCCATAATCACATGCAAGTGATAAAGTTCCGTTAGTAAATGTTAATGTATTTACTGACATTAAAAAAATTCTACACAATCAATTTGTTTTGGGACCACATGCAGGAATAAGTGAACCTATTAGATTTTACACATTTAATTGGATTGAACATAAAACAATTAAGTTGTCACAAAAAAACCCTCAAGAAATGTGTTGTTTCAGCTTACATAAGGAGTTTGCATATGAGAAGAATATCAGACATTTTTTGTAATCGAAGAACAATACTTGTAGAGCATTTATTAATCATAATTCAACATTTGCTAATGCATATTATTAAATTCCAATTCTTAATATTAGTTATCAATAAACTGCTATTGATAAACAACTGTATTTTCATGAACTAAAGTTAACACAATTAAATAAATACTATATTAAATGTATTGTTCATTGTTTGATCATGTTAATAATTACATTAGCATTAAGTAATTGAACCTTATTATAAAGTGTTGTCAATTTCTGTAATCTTAAAATGTTGTGTACAAAAACATAAAAAGAAATGGGAATGAGTTGTGACACGACGTTCCCTTGAGGCTGATCTGGATTGAATCTTGTTGGTATCCAGATCGCTGAGAGAGAACAGCAGAGATGTGTGTAAATCCCTCGCAGCGCAAATGTTACACCGGTACTACATGTTTCAGTTTTGTTGCTATTTGAAATGCTGAATTTCTTTCCAGCAGAGAGGTGTTCAGAAGCGGATTCCGACACATCCTGCCCGGGCTTTGATGTTTTACCCATCTTTCCCTCTCTGTGGTTTTTTCAAAGCTGCGCACATCCCTTTCCTCTTTGAATATTTCTCCTCTGTGGACAGTTTTGCTGTGAACACCTGTTTGAAGACTTAAAACCAGCATTCTTTATTAGCCTCATATTTGAGTGAAAGCTTTAACATTGAACATTTCAGCAGCAGATTCAGATTGCAAGGAGATTCTGTTACTCCAAGCAGAGGTGAAAGGCAATTGGGGACTGTTTGAAATTTAACACTAGAACTACTCAGGCTGTCCTTTTGACTGTTTTAATATGTTGTAATTTATTAAATAAAAAAAAAATAATAAAATTCATATAACTATTTTACCCTGGTTTATTCTAAGTGTGTATCCTTAATTTAATTTGAGCTTTTTTATTATTGTATTGCAATTAAAAAACACAAAGGAGTTGTGAGTATATCTACACTGTAAAAGAATCCAGGATGCCTTAATTTTTTAAGCTGAATCAAATTACCTTATGAGTCAATTTAACTTATATTATATTAAACTGACTTAAAACTGCTCGCATAATTATATATTAAGTTACAATTAAGTAAAATTAAGTTATAACATGATTAACTTAGTTTAATAAGTTACAATGACCTAAAAACGTATGCTGTCAGGACTAACTGATCATATAATTTCTTTACAGTGTACCTTGAATAGTCATGATGGTCAAATTGAATGCATGCATTTCAGCGTTTGCTTCTTATTACCTTGTCTCTGATTATGTGTGCCTGGGCTACCTTGCAACTGTTTTTGCTAGCAAAAACATAACTTTCTGATAGCAAAAACATAACTTTAATTCAGACATCTTTTAAAACAGCATTTTCACTGTGATGAAAAACTCCTGAACGTACCAACTTAGGCAATCTAGTAACTCATACACAATTATAGGATATATTAGCAAAAAACAATGTATTTTTAGGATAATAACTTCATTATATTCGATGACAGACATGCAAAGCTTAATTATAAAATTTAAGTAGAAGGTTTGAATATAACAATAACATGATAATATGGCATATTATGTGAAGCATCAGATTGACCTCTATGGCTATTATAGTAGTTATATAATCCTGGTAGTTCCAATGTTAAAAGACTTGTTCACCCATTCTAATCTGCTTACCTACACTAAAAAATTATTAAAATATGATTCCTTGGATTTATTTTATTTATTTATTTTTTACGTTAAGTGGTTGTAAAAAAAAAATTGGGCTGAATTTAAACAAACAAATTAAGTTGAACATTACTAAAATGTCCATATAAACCCATATAAATTGTTTGCAACAATTTTGCAGACATCATTTTTTTTTTCAGTGTACAGTATACTGTGTCTCATATAGCTCTAAACCTGTATCATTCAGGTACATTTACATGACTTTTTTTTTTAAGTTTTGAATATGTATTCGTTTACAGATCTGTTACAGTCACTAAAAAGTCTGTATTATTCATGTCAGGCCAGTAGTTGGCGATGTTACTTTGTAAAGAAACACCATGGGCCCTATCATACACCTGGTGCAATAAATGCACAAGGTGTGTGTCGCGATTTGTTGCTATTTTCAGATCAACGCAACTGTCATTTTCACATTGTGTGCCATGTTGTTTAAATAGCAAATCCATTTGTGACACATTGTGGACTCATGGACGTGCTGGTCTAAAATGGAGGTGTGTCAAGGCACATTGTTGACGCCTTGCTATTTTGAGGAACTGAAATAGACCTTCAGTTTATTCATGACAATTTGAATTTGTCTAATGTTATTTTTGTTTGTAGTTTTATGTTATATGCATATTTGTTTTAATAAAAAACAACTTTAGATTTGTCCATTAACCCTTTAAGGTGCACTCCTTGAAATATATATATTTTTCGGCCCACATCTTGTATTGAAACATATACTGACACAATTCTGATAAATAGTAATACGCAATTAAAATAATAATGATAACCTATGGATAAAAGGTCAACCAGGTGGTTATCATGCCTGTTAAAAGGCTATTAAATTCATTCATTTATTTTCTTTTCGGCTTAGTCCCTTTATTAATCCGGGGTCGCCGCAGCAGAATGAACCGCCAACTTATCCAGCATATGTTTTACGCAGCGGATGCCCTTCCTGCCACAACCCATCTCTGCGAAACATCCACACACACACACACACTACGGACAATTTAGCCAACCCAATTCACCTATACCACATGTCTTTGGACTTGCAGGGGAAACCAGAGCACCCGGAGGAAACCCAATGAAACATGGGGAGAACATTCAAACTCCAGACAGAAAGGCCAACTGACCCTGCCAAGGCTCGAACCAGCAGCCTTCTTGCTGTGAGGCGAATGTGCTGTAAGTGTTGTTTTAGCTCATTTTAATAGTGTAAAGTTCATCTACCTAGGGATTTATCTACCTAGGAATGTTATTCTAGCATAAATATTGATTAATTTTGAGTTTCTCTATGAAAAGAAAATAACCAGTTATGAGAGTGATAGATTGTAACAGGGGTGGTGGAAATAATCTGGAGTCTTGTTGAACAATATCTCATGGTTTATTTTTGAGCTCATTCCAATAAGGGGTCTGAGAGTCTGTTTCAATCATAATACAGCATGACTGATATGTTAGGAAACAAGCGTTTGAAACCAACAGTTGCCGTGTTCCCTCAGACCCCTCACCTCCTGTGTCATTCTGTGCCTCTGCCTTGACTGTTGTTTTGATCCCTGTCTGCCGGACCCCCCATGCTGAGGGCTCGCCGTGGCGTGTTGCTGTCAGAGTGTGTCTGTGTGCAAGCTGAAGGACGTGGATCCTTGCCAGCATATTTCATTCGTGCCCCATATCGTCCAGATCCAGCTGAAGGCAGGAAAACTTTGTCCCCCAGACCCACCATCTGCCACAGGGCTCCCGTTCCTTTAACCCTCCCTACAGACACACCACTGCTGACCTCCACCCACAGGCCTGCTTACAATCTGTGCTATACTCACTGCTAAGTTCTTTTTCACTCATCATTTAGGGGTTAAATCAAAACAAATATGAAATACCTGAGCGGTGTTTTATGGTTTTCATCTCAATGACACAATAATATGACACAAATGAGAAAGCAGCAGTTATTCTCAAATAGAATTATCCTACTGTTTTATTCTAAAGCATCTCTTAGAACCACATCTGCCTGTTACATCATTGTCAAGGACCAATAGTATTTTAAAGGTGTTCACCAGCTAAAGTCAAGTTTCTGGAAAGTTTAATTTGGCAAGCTGTTTAAGCTTGAATCAAACTCCAAGTGAACTTTGTTTTGGCTTGATTTTAAGGACACAACACTAGTTGTTCTTTGATGTCACATGAGATTTTAAAAAGTAAATGTTTAAATATAGAAAATGAATTTAGAAATATATAGCATTTTAAATCAAAAAGTTTATTCAAATTAAATGTGAAAATACACTGTGTGGATTTAGAAAATGAGTTTGCATGAGTCATTTGGGATGATATCTGTATGATATCTGTATCTGTCTGTAGGATATCATTTATAATTAGTCCATTTTTGTTTACTCACAAATTTGTTCAAATAAAAAGTGTGAAAATATTTATTTTGATGTATTTAGGATGCTAAATATAAAATAATTTTGCATTAGGGTGTGTAGAGGTTTAGAGGTTCTCAACTTTATTTTGAGTATCATTATAATATGCTAGGGGATAAAAAATTCAATTAAAATAAATGAAATAAAAAAATAAAATGAAATAAAATAAAATAATTAAATAAAATAAAGCTAAATAGAATAAGATAAACCGAAATAAAACTAAGTAAAATTAAATAAACCTAAATAAAATGAAGTAAAACAAAATAAAATAAAACAAATTAAACTTAAATAAAATTTAATTAAATAAAGCTAAATAATATAAAATAAAAATACAACTAATTAAAACTAAATAAAATAAAGCTAAATAAAATAAAATAAAACTAATTAAAACTAAACCAAACTAAATAAAATAAACTTAAATTAAACAAAACTAATTAAATTAAATTAAATTAAATAAAACTAAATGAAATACAGTTAAATTAAATAAAACAAATAAAATAACTCAAACCAAGCTAAATAATACCCTTAGCGAAACAAAAAGTCTGCCATTTTGTTTAAAAATTATATTGGAAATACAGCAGAACAATGCTAGCTAAAATGCTAAGGCCTCAGCTAAAATGCTAAGGCAGGGGTGTCTAAACTTGGTCTTGGATGGCCAGTGTCCTGCATATTTTAGTTTTAACCCGAATTAAACACACCTGAACCAGCTAACCATGCTCTTTCTAGTTATACTAGAAACTTCCAGACAGGTGTGTTGAAGATAGGTGGAGCTAAACTAGGCAGGACACAGACCGAGTTTGGACACCCCTGTACTAAATGCCTCAGCTAGCTAAAATGCTGAGGTAACAGCTTTACTCATGTTGGTAATTTTGTGGTTGTAAACAAAATATTTGTATAATGTGTCACTTTTAACTGAATAAATTATGTTTATCAAGCATTTTAATTTATTTAAATGGTAAAGGAAAGGAAAAAGTTGATCGTGTCTGCAGAGGATTTATAAAATGATAGCTGTGAAATTAGTATGAGCAAAAAGGCCAAACATCCCTAAAAAATTCCTACCATTTTAATTATTTCAAATGAAACTAACAACTCTGGTTGTGGATTCAACTAAGCATCAAATATCACATTATTTCATTAATGTCCTGACCTTTTTAGTAAAATAGATTAAAAATAGTAAAATAGATTAATATCACTTCTATTTAATAATTTTGTGATAAATATCACAATGTTCATTTTTAAAATGGTATCTATAAAACTGCCCATGAAACCGAAAATTGTTATTTTGGGAGTTACTTCTGAAAATATTGACTGCCACAGCAGTACTCATAAACTTATCAATATAAGAATACTCCAAGCAAAGCATCTAATAGCTTTGTACTGGAGGAAAATGGAAGGCCATCTATTGTACAGTGGATCAGTAATATGTCCTTCTGTTTAGCTATGGAAAAAATTCATACACGTTAAAAAGCAAACATACTGTTTTTGAGAAAATGAGAACACCCTTTATATATCTTATTTCAAATTCAAATTTCAGCATTGACATTGACTTGGCCTAGCTACATATTCCCCCTATTTCCACAGATTTATTTAAACAAGCCATTGTCATATTGATGATCTGGGGCATGCCTTCCATAGGCGGTTTGTATTTTCAACAATTTCATCCTAATGTTTTTACTAAAATAATCTGTTACTAATTTAAACAACCTGTGCCCCCTCTCCTCCCACCACCCCCTACACCTCATTTTTGTCCCTTTTTTGTTGTTCTTTGATTTATTTTTGTTTTCTCCCCATTATTTTTTTTCATCTAAATTAAAAACAAAGATGTAAATATGATTGTAATGTTATAGTGTCATATTTTTATTGCATCTTAAATAAAAAGATTGTAAAAAACTGTTTATATTAGGAAGATAGAAATCTTGAATTTGTCCTAAATAAAACAAATAAATAAAACAATAAAAGTTGGCCAGTTAACTCTAAGAAAGACCCAATTATTTAAGACTTGGAGGAAATTGGAATGGTGTGATAATATCCATTACATAAAACAATAGTATAAACAATATGTCAAAATATATATCATCATATACTGTAGTATATATTGTCATACCATACACCTACAAGTTTAAACCGTGGCATTCTGGCATATGATAATGACTAACTGTGGGTTTTATTGCCCTAAAGACATTTGATGTTCCTTATAGTGTCTATTTGGGTGGTAAACCACAAACATGAATGTTACAAGTCTATCCGCACCACTTTTATATCCAATATTTTGTATTTTCACTTGCCTCACGACATGTTTTGATAGTTCTCATTGTGCGAATCACGTGGCCAGCATTAATCATGGAAACGTAGAGGGTTGTCTCCAGCGCGGATCCTCCGGAACCAAAGCTGAGATACAGCAGTCACATTTATCATTCTTTTATCTGAATCACGCTTTGCTCTGAGTTTCAGTGTCAGAGCTGTCAGGAATCCCTAATCAGCTAGATAAGGATCAGCGGGACCGAGTCTTTCCTCAGCTTTCATCCTCAGACAGCCTGCATGTGACTAATAGCAGGTTAGTCAGGATGAGTCCACTGAGTCATACGCATTTGCCAAGCTGCGACTGGCCTAACCCTACTCAACACAATGACATGCACGCTAACTATAAATCATGACACAACTATTGCCGTCAGACCGCAAATGACAGGAAGTTTTCAGGCTCTATAGACTACACTGTCACAATGCGCTGTTTCTTTCTGGGATTTCGCCAGATTTGTGTTCAAAGAAATGGAAGTGAAAGGGAAAGACGATGAGCTTCTTGAGACCAGAGCTCAACCTGTAACCTCAACTCTATATCTGTCCATGCTATTCATCACTCTATATATTTATTTGTCAGGTGTTCTGTCTTTCTGTCTTTGTTCTGTTTATCAAACGTGTAATCTATCATTTGCTTGTTCTGTCATTATATCTATAAATCTGTAGTTTGTTCTGTTATTATATATGTCTATAATTCTGTTTATATCTCTTGTTCTATCCATCCACTCACCCACCCGTCCATTTCTTATATTTATCTCACTGTCTATCTATATCTATACCTATATCTCACTCTCAATGTATTCACCATCCATCC
Source organism: Danio aesculapii (assembly GCF_903798145.1). Lineage (NCBI taxonomy): Eukaryota > Metazoa > Chordata > Actinopteri > Cypriniformes > Danionidae > Danio > Danio aesculapii. The sequence continues at coordinate 16,463,543 of NC_079451.1, forward strand.
ATCCAGTCCATTCAAATGAACAGCAATTTTTTATTATTATTTTTCAAATTATTATTAATAAAAATTGTATTTATTTATTTATTTATTTATTTATTTATTTATTTATTTGGCATCTGACTGAGATCAATACGTTTTATTACGTTTGGCTAGCTAAAGCAATCTTCTCCCAGGAGGGGGTAGAAATCAGGAGCCGTGCGAAGGAAGTTGAAATTGGGGGGCATGTAATTAGAGCTCCAAAGCTTAACTTTTCGATTATAGGTGAAAAATCGAATCGGTTGGAGACATTCAATAGATTAACAAGTACCGAAAAAGTCCACAGAGAGGGAATGATCACCAGAATAGTCCCAGAGTAAAGTGAGAAAATATGACACACCTGTGTTTTGGAATATGAAAAAACGGTCTCCTTTCCACCACTGCAGATCACACAAAATGTTGCAATACTTTCAATAAAAGCACTATAAAACATGATCAGCAATGTGTTGTCAACATTAAAATAAAATAGTTTCTTTAAAAATCACATTCTCTGTTGAAGCTTTTTCCGTATACAGTCAGCTCATACATCCCTTTAAATGTATTGTCCAACACCCAAATATTCATAAATCTATGTATAATTAGATTAAAAAAAAAAAAAAAAAAAAATATATATATATATATATATATATATATATATATATATATATATATATATATATATATATATATATATATATATAAATATTATTTATTATTATTATTTAAAATAAACAGGCACATGTATATATATATATATATATATATATATATATATATATATATATATAAATATTATTTATTATTATTATTTAAAATAAACAGGCACATATATATATATATATATATATATATATATATATATATATATATATATATATATATGCCTGTTTATTTTAATGTATTTAAACAATCTATTTAAAACATAGCTAATAACAATAGCATTTTGTTAGGGACGTTATATATCATTAGAAATATCGTTATCACAATAATCAACAACTTTATCGAACACTGCATATTTTTCAGTATCATGCACCTCTAGTTTGCTTTTTTTATTTTTTTTATTTATTTATTTATTTTTTTTTGCTGTTGCTTTTCATCCATTTAATGTAAAGTAAAGAATACTCTTTGTAAGTGAGAAATTATGACACACCGGTGTTTTGGAATATGAAAAAACTGTCTCCTTTCCACCACTGCAGATCACACAAAATGTTGCAATACTTTCAATAAAAGCACTATAAAACATGATCAGCAATGTGTTGTCAACATTAAAATACAATTTTTTTTTTATTTATTTATTTATTTTGCTGTTGCTTTTCATCCATTTAATGTAAAGTAAAGAATACTCAAGTTTTAGAAATGTTTATATCTGCACGTATGCCCATAAAAATTAAACTGCACATAAAAAATATATTTAATTATTGTTTTATTTTTATATGAATAAAATAAATAGATTTGAAAAGAGCTAATCATTTTGAGTGCTTTTTTAAAACCTGTTCTGTTACTATCAGTGGCTTTAGGCTTGGAATTCATTGTGTGTTAAAATTATAATTAATACATTACTGATACTGTTTTTTTCCACATGACAGATTTTGTCGCTGGGTTGATTTTGCTCCATGCTGAAGTTGAAGTATTGCACATCTCTGATGCAATCTCAAGAGATGCAGAGAGAGAGAGGGAGAGAGAGACGGAGGTGAAGTCACCTCTATACCTAATTAATCTGCCGTACTGCTGTATTGGCATGTCCAGCTTTGATTAAATAATTACCTAAGCACTGTAAGCTGCTCTGATTAAGTCATAATCCTGAGTGAGCTGTTACAGAAGCGGTCAGTACAGTAAGAGTCTATTGCGCTGGATGAGCTCATTGAGTGTCTTTACATAGGCTACACATTTTTAACCTGATTGTGCTTAATAAGCCTGCAACACATAGTAAAGCCCTTCTACTACACTGGAGAATCATAATTGGTTTAAGCATAAACTGATCATCACAGCTAGATTTTTGATCCTTACATCAATTTTGCAAGCAAATAATCACATTTACCTGCTTTCTGTCGGTTTATTGAAGTGCGCATGTGTGGAATGTGACAGGAACACATCTTCACTGTGGATTTAAACACCTTCACAAAGAGCATACATGTTTCAGAACGAGAAAGGGAAATATACTGTAATCTCAGATGCTTTCTTGACCCAAACAATTCTAAAAAATGTGTACAGCATAAGCAGAAGTGCTACAATTAAAATGCTGCATCTTGAGTGGACAATAGCCAAGCCATAAATTTTCCCGTTGACATGCAGCAATTCTCTTGTTCGGTTTTTAATGATTTATTGACCATGACCAGTGACATAGCCAATGAAATATGTAGTTCTGTACACAGATTTTGACATGACTAGCAGGAAATACACTATATGATTTGTTGATCAGTCTTCAAGGCAAACTGGAAAAAAAATAATTGCATTTACTACTTTTTTAAGATAAGCTTGCAAACTACTTATATGGGCTGAATATAAACAAACTAATTTAATTTAGTAATGTTCAACTTAATTTGTTTGAATTCAGCCCATATAAATGGCCCATATATTTTTTAAAAAAAGGAAATGCAATTAATCTTTTGTGATGTATCCATGGGTATGGTTGGTTGTAAACTAGGGTTATTTTATTCATTCATTTTCTTTTTGACTTAGTCCCTTTGTTAATCCGGGGTCACCACAGCGGAATGAGCCGCCAACTTATTCAGCATATGCTTTACTCAGCAGATGCTCTTTCAGCTGCAACCCATCACCGGGAAACATCCACACACACTCATTCACACACATACACTATGGACAATTTGGCTTACCCAATTCGCCTATAGCACATGTCTTTGGGGGAAACCAGAGCAAACCCACGCAAACACAGGGAGAACATGCAAACTCCACACACAAATGCCACGTGACCCAGCTGAGGCTCGACCCAGCGACCTTCTTGCTGTGAGGCGATCGTTCTACCCACTGCGCCACCGTGCAGCCCCAGGGTTGTTTCGATAAGCATTTTTTAAAATCAGTGTATCAACCTTTTTCTCATGTCTCATGATGCTTTGCATGAATTATTGAAGTACAGTAACTTATCAGTGGTGTTCTAAAAAATCATTCTGTAATTATTCTTCTCATGGGTCATCCATTGAACATTAAGGAAAATGAAACTTCAATTAGAATTAAAACAAACTACTTAAAGCAGATCATGAATAATTCCAATGGGGTTTTTTTCAGCATCAATATTATCAATATTGCCATGCTAAATATTACTGTACTGTATGAAAAACATAACCTGGAAGAACAGAACACAGTAAATGCATACAGCTTTGGCTACAGATATTCTTTTGATACAAATGTAACATTAAACTATCAAACATAATGTCATTTTAATAATGGATAAAAAGAAATGACAGAGCCAAATATGTTTGTCACTCAGTTTTCACTATGTTTATGGATTATTTGTAGTACAATTTCATTATTTACTATATATATATATATATATATATATATATATATATATATATATATATATATATATATATATATATATATACAGTGTGTATTTATAGTTATTACTTAAATTTACACAGTACACATATACTGTATGTACTATGTAATTACAAACTTTATCTTGGTTGTAATTACTGTGTTGTTACATTGTAATTACGCTGTAGTTACATCCAAGATAATGTTTATGAACGTAAATGTTTAATATACTATGTCATTACTTGCAATTATATTTTAATTACAGCCAATATATTATATACAAACCTAAAAAGATCAGTGCATTCATACGTAAATATACGTAGTTCATGTGTAATTACAAACTTTTATCTTGGATTACTAATTTATCTTGAATTACATCCAATATATTATTTATAAATGTAAATATTTCTTTGTGTATTGCATGTACAGTATTTGGTTATTTATAGTTGTATACCTAAATATACACAGTACACGTGTAATTACAAACTTTTCTCTTGTGTCGTTACATTGTAGTTACTATATCATTGTGTGTCATTTGTATATTTCTTGTACAGTATTTGTATATTATAGTTATATACATAAATATACACAGTAAATATGCAATAAGAAATTACAATCTTTTGTCTTGGATGTAATTACTATTTGTTACATCGTAATTACTATGCCATTACATTGTAATTCTATTGTAGTTACAGTCTAAATAATGTTGATACACGTTTCTTTAAATATTTCAAGTACAGTATTTGTGTATTTATATGTAAATATGCACAGTACATATGTAATTACAAACGTTTATTATGGATGTAGTGACATTGTAATTACATCCCTAAAACATTGTAATTGCATCTGAGATAAGTAATTACAAACTAAGTAATTCATCGTGTGTGCAATTACTGTTATTACATTGTCATTACATTGTAGTTACATCCAAGATAACATTTATAAATGTAATTGTTTCTTTGTATATTGCATGTACAGTATTTTGTTATTCATAGATGTATACGTAAATATACACAGTACACATGTAATATGTAATTACAAACTTTTATCTTGGATGTAATACTATGTCGTTACATTGTACTTTTCATTGTAATTTCATTATATATATATAATGTATATATAAATATACACGGTAACTTTAATTTTGGATGTAACTACATTGTTATAACGTTGTAAATGTATCTGAGATGTAATAAGTATTTACATACTTTTTATCTTGTGTGCAAATTTGTTGCATTATAATTACTATGTCATTACATTGTAGTTACATCCAAGATAATATTTGTAAAATTTAAATGTTTATTTGTATATTGCATGTACAGTATTTGGTTATTTATAGTTGTATACATAAATATATACGCAGTACATATGTAATTACAAACTTTTATTTTGGATGTAATGACTAAGTCATTACATTATAATTACTATGTAATAACATTGTAATTACATAGTTATAACATTGTAACTATGTAATAACATTGTAACTATGTAATAACATTGTAATTACACTGTGTTAACATTGTAATTATGTAATAATATTGTAATAACGTTGTAACTATGTAATAACAATGTAATTACATAGTTATAACATTGTAACTATGTAATAACATTGTAATTACATTGTTATAACATTGTAACTATGTATAAACATTGTAACTATGTAATAACATTGTAGTTACATTGTTATAACATTGTAACTATGTAATAACATTGTAACTATGTAATAGCATTGTAATTACATTGTTTTAACATTGTAACTATGTAATAACATTGTAACTATGTAAAAACATTGTAATTACATTGTTATAACATTGTAACTATGTAATAACATTGTAATTACATTTTTTAACATTGTAATTATGTAATAATATTGTAATACCGTTGTAACTATGTAATAACATTGTAATCACATTGTTATAACAGTGTAACTATGTAATAACATTGTAATTACATTGTTATAACATTGTAACTATGTTATAACATTGTAATAACGTTGTAACTATGTAATAACGTTGTAACTATGTAATAACAATGTAATTACATAGTTATAACATTGTAACTATAAAATAACATTGTAATTACATTGTTATAACATTGTAACTATGTAATAACATTGTAATAACATTGTAACTATGTATTAACATTGTAATTATGTAATAACATTGTAAAAAACATTGTAACTATGTAATAACATTGTGATAACATTGTAACTATGTAATAACATTGTAATTATGTAATAACGTTGTAAAAACATTGTAACTATGTAATAACATTGTAATTACATTGTTATAACATTGTAACTATGTAATAACATTGTAACTATGTAATAACATTGTAATTACATTGTTATAACATTGTAACTAATGTAATAACATTGTAATAACATTGTAACTATGTAATACCATTGTAATTACATTGTTATAACATTGTAACTATGTAATAACGTTGTAACTATGTAATAACATTGTAATTACATTGTTACAACATTGTAACTACATCTATGATAGTATTGTAAATGAAAAAAAAAAAATATATATATATATATATATATATATATATATATATATATATATATATATATTTATATTTTTTTTTTTTTTTTTTATTTATTTATTTATTTATTTATTTATTTATTTATATTGTTTAAGTTATAATTATTAGACCCTTTTTAAATTAATTTATTTTTTCCTTTTTTTTAAATATTTCCAAAATGAGGATTAACTGGGCAATTTTTCAGTTCAGTTTTGATTTTGAAAAAAAAAAACACATTTTAAGGTCAAAATTATTAGCCCCCTTAAGCAATATATATATGTTTGTTATCGATTTTTTTTTTCAGCACAAACCATCAGTATAAATTGACTTGCCAAATTACCATAACTTGCTTAATTAACCTAACTGACTTAGTTAATCCTTTAAATGGCACGGTAAGCTGAATACTAGCATCTTGAAAAATATCTAGTAAAATATTATGTACTGTCATCATGGCAAAGATAAAGAAAATCAGTTATTAGAAATGAATTATTAAAACTGTTCAGAAATGTGTTGAAAAAAATCTCTCCGTTTAACAGAAATACATCCAAGATTATAATTACATCTAAGATTATATTGAAAAATGTAAATTTTAATTTTATATTGCATGTACAGTATTTGTTTATTTATAGTTGTATACCTAAATATACACAGTACACATGTAATTACAAACTTTTATCTTGTGTGCACTTACTGTGTAGTTACTTTGTAATTATTATGTCATTGTAATTACATCCAAGATAATATTTATTAACGTTCCTTTGTATATTTCAACTTTAATTTTGGATGTAATTACATTGTTATAACGTTGTAAATGTATCTGAGATGTAATACGTATTTACATACTTTTTATCTTGTGTGCAATATTGTTGCATTATAATTACTATGTCATTACATTGTAGTTACATCCAAGATAATATTTATAAAATTTAAATGTTTATTTGTATATTGCATGTACAGTATTTGGTTATTTATAGTTGTATACATAAATATATACGCAGTACATATGTAATTACAAACTTTTATTTTGGATGTAATGACTAAGTCATTACATTATAATTACTATGTAATAACATTGTAATTACATAGTTATAACATTGTAACTATGTAATAACATTGTAATTACATTGTTATAACATTGTAACTATGTTATAACATTGTAATTACATTGTTATAACATTGTAAATATGTTATAACATTGTAATAACGTTGTAACTATGTAATAACATTGTAATTACATTGTTATAACATTGTAACTATGTAATAACATTGTAACTATGTAATAACATTGTAATTACATTGTTTTAACATTGTAACTACATCTATGATAGTATTGTAAATGTATATATTTATTTTTTTTTATTATTTATTTATTTATTTATTTATTTCTAATGTTTAAGTTATAATTATTAGCCCCCTTTTAAATTTATTTATTTTTTCCTTTTTTCAAATATTTCCAAAATGAGGAGTAACTGGGCAATTTTTCAGTTCAGTTTTGATTTTGAAAAAAAAAAAAAAAAACATTTTAAGGTCAAAATTATTAGCCCCCTTAAGCAATATATATATGTTTGTTTTCGATTTTTTTTTTTCAGCACAAACCATCGTTATAAATTGACTTGCCATATTACCATAACTTGCTTAATTAACCTAATTGACTTAGTTAATCCTTTAAATGGCACGGTAAGCTGAATACTAGTATCTTTAAAAATATCTAGTAAAATATTATGTACTGTCATCATGGCAAAGATAAAGAAAATCAGTTATTAGAAATGAATTATTAAAACTGTTCAGAAATGTGTTGAAAAAAATCTCTCCGTTTAACAGAAATACATCCAAGATTATAATTACATCTAAGATTATATTGAAAAATGTTAATTTTAATTTTATATTGCATGTACAGTATTTGTTTATTTATAGTTGTATACCTAAATATACACAGTACACATGTAATTACAAACTTTTATCTTGTGTGCACTTACTGTGTAGTTACTTTGTAATTATTATGTCATTGTAATTACATCCAAGATAATATTTATTAACGTTCCTTTGTATATTTCAAGCACAGTATTTTTGTATTTATATGTAAATATACACAGTAACTTTAATTTTGGATGTAATTACATTGTTATAACGTTGTAAATGTATCTGAGATGTAATAAGTATTTACATACTTTTTATCGTGTGCAATGTTGTTGCATTATAACTACTATGTCGTTACATTGTAGTTACATTGTAGTTACATCCAAGATAATATTTATAAAATTTAAATGTTTATTTGTATATTGCATGAACAGTATTTGGTTATTTATAGTTGTATACATAAATATATACGCAGTACATATGTAATTAAAAACTTTTATTTTGGATGTAATTACTAAGTCATTACATTATAATTACTATGTAATAACATTGTAACTACATTATTACAACATTGTAACTATGTAATAACATTGTTATAACATTGTAATAACATTGTAACTATGTAATAACATTGTAATTACATTGTAACTATGTAATAACATTGTAATAACATTGTGAATATGTAACAACATTGTAGTTATATTGTTACAACATTGTAACAATGTAATAACATTGTAACTATGTAATAACATTGTAATTACATTGTTATAACATTGTTATAACATTGTAACTATGTAATAACATTGTAACTATGTAATAACATTGTAACTACATCTATGATAGTATTGTAAATGTGTATATATACATAAATATATATATATATAAATATATATATATATATATATATATATATATATATATATATATATATATATATATATATATACATTTATTTATTTATTTATTTATTTATTTATTTATTTATATTGTTTAAGTTACAATTATTAGCCCCCTTTTAAATTAATTTATTTTTTCCTTTTTTTTAAATATTTCCAAAATGAGGATTAACTGGGCAATTTTTCAGTTCAGTTTTGATTTTGAAAAAAAAAAAAAACATTTTAAGGTCAAAATTATTATCCCCTTAAGCAATATATATATGTTTGTTATCGATTTTTTTTTTCAGCACAAACCGTCGTTATAAATTGACTTGCCAAATTACCATAACTTGCTTAATTAACCTAATTGACTTAGTTAATCCTTTAAATGGCACGGTAAGCTGAATACTAGTATCTTGAAAAATATCTAGTAAAATATTATGTACTGTCATCATGGCAAAGATAAAGAAAATCAGTTATTAGAAATGAGTTATTAAAACTGTTCAGAAATGTGTTGAAAAAAATCTCTCCGTTTAACAGAAATTGGGGTAAAAATATACAGGGGGGCTAATAATTCAGGAGGGCTAATAATTCTGACTTCAACTTTTTAATATTTCAGTTTTTATATTTCAGTTCTTTTAGAATGAAAGTTTCTGAAACCGGAAGTATATCCCATGATTTGAATGACAGTAGTCACAAGCTGAAAAATATGTATTGGTCTGAACGTGATCAATTTTTTCAGTCACAAAGAATGACTGTATTACAGAGATGACTTTTCTCTTTTCTTTGTAGTGTTTGATATCTCTCTCCGTCTCTCTCTCTCAGCACCTGTCACTGAGGTCATACATACATTCATTGTGTGTACTGAGCGTGCTCTCAATGACCCCTTGACAGGTACGAGCGGGAGTTTGGCAGGAGAAAGGAAGAACCCAGAGCCGCATTACATCTGGGGTGATGTGCCCTCTCCGTTGGTACCTGTCTGCCCCCCACACATCCCAAAGAGCACCATACATCTCTCTCAGGAAGGAGTGATTTTCTCCTCTGGAAGTTCAGGTGTGTCTGGCGAGTGAGGGAGGGAACAGGGAGCAGGAGGTCAGAGGGCACTAAGACAAGGTGGACAATATATCACTGAGAAAAAAAGACGTATTCAAATGTGTCCTGAGGCTTAGGGGTCAACAGATAGGGTTTTTTTTTTTCTTCTTCTTTTTTGGCAAATGTCAATGCAGGATATGTAATTGATTATGATTCATTTTTATAATAATTAGTGCTGTCAATCTTTTAAAAAAAAAAATTAATTAATCCCACATTTTTTTTGCAATTAATCATGATTAATTGCAATTAAAAGACGGAAACTTGTAATTTTGGCTGTTCAAATGTAAAATTTATGTTAACTCGAGACAAAGAAACTATTTCAATTCAAAATACGTTTTGAATATATAAAAATCTCTAGGGTTCTAGGGAAAATATGAAAATACGTTTTGTTTATTTGAATTTTTTGTTTAACTTGTAACTCAAATTTCTTCTGTAAACAACATACCTGTAACTAGATATTAAAGTTTGAGGACAAACTTTATGGTGGCTTGAAAAGCCGAGTCTGAATTAGCATGTTACTAGCATGAATTAGCAAGTAACTAGCATGATTCTAACATAAATTAGCATGTAACTAGCATGATTCTAGCATGAATTAGCATGTTACTAGCATGTTTCTATCATGTATTAGCATGATTCTAGCATGAATTAGCATGTTACTAGCATGTTTCTAGCATGAGTTAGCATGTTACTAGCATGTTTCTAGCATGAATTAGCATGTTACTAGCATGATTCTAGCATGAATTAGCATGTTACTAGCATGTTTCTAGCATGAATTAGCATGTTACTAGCATGTTTCTAGCATGATTTAGCATGTTATTAGCATGATTCTAGCATAAATTAGCATGTTTCTAGCATGAATTAGCATGTTACTAGCATGATTCTAGCATGAATTAGCATGTTACTAGCATGATTCTAGCATGAATTAGCATGTTTCTAGCATGAATTAGCATGTAACTAGCATGATTCTAGCATGAATTAGCATGTTACTAGCATGATTCTAGCATGAATTAGCATGTTATTAGCATGATTCTAGCAAGAATTAGCATGTTACTAGCATAATTCTAGCATGGATTAGCATGTAACTAGCATGATTCTAGCATGAATGAGCATGTTACTAGCATGTTTCTAGCATGAATTAGCATGTTATTAGCATGATTCTAGCATGAATTAGCATGTTTCTAGCATGAATTAGCATGTTATTAGCATGATTCTAGCATGAATTAGCATGTTACTAGCATGATTCTAGCATGAATTAGCATGTTACTAGCATGTTTCTAGCATGTTTCTAGCATGAATTAGCATGTTACTAGCATGATTCTAGCATGAATTAGCATGTTACTAGCATGATTCTAGCATGGATTAGCATGTTACTAGCATGATTCTAGCATGAATTAGCATGTTACTAGCATGATTTTAGCATGAATTAGCATGTTACTAGCATGTTTCTAGCATGAATTAGCATGTGACTAGCATGTTTCTAGCATGAATTAGCATGATTCTAGCATGAATTAGCATGTTACTAGCCTGTTTCTAGCATGAATTAGCATGTTATTAGCATGATTCTAGCATGAATTAGCATGTTACTAGCATGATTCTAGCATGAATTAGCATGTTATTAGCATGATTCTAGCATGAATTAGCATGTTACTAGCATGATTCTAGCATGGATTAGCATGTTACTAGCATGATTCTAGCATGAATTAGCATGTTACTAGCATGATTCTAGCATGAATTAGCATGTTACTAGCATGATTCTAGCATGAATTAGCATGTTACTAGCATGATTCTAGCATGAATTAGCATGTTATTAGCATGATTCTAGCATGAATTAGCATGTTACTAGCATGATTCTAGCATGGATTAGCATGTTACTAGCATGATTCTAGCATGAATTAGCATGTTACTAGCATGATTCTAGCATGAATTAGCATGTTACTAGCATGATTCTAGCATGAATTAGCATGTTACTAGCATGTTTCTAGCATGATTCTAGCATGTTACTAGCATGTTTCTAGCATGAATTAGCATGTTACTAGCATGTTTCTAGCATGAATTAGCATGTTGTTAGCATGATTCTAGCATGAATTAGCATGTTTCTAGCATGAATTAGCATGTAACTAGCATGATTCTAGCATTAATTAGCATGTAACTAGCATGATTTTAGCATGAATTAGCATGTTACTAGCATGTTTCTAGCATGAATTAGCATGTGACTAGCATGTTTCTAGCATGAATTAGCATGATTCTAGCATGAATTAGCATGTTATTAGCATGATTCTAGCATGAATTAGCATGTTACTAGCATGATTCTAGCATGGATTAGCATGTTACTAGCATGATTCTAGCATGAATTAGCATGTTACTAGCATGATTCTAGCATGAATTAGCATGTTACTAGCATGATTCTAGCATGAATTAGCATGTTACTAGCATGTTTCTAGCATGATTCTAGCATGATTCTAGCATGTTACTAGCATGTTTCTAGCATGAATTAGCATGTTACTAGCATGTTTCTAGCATGAATTAGCATGTTGTTAGCATGATTCTAGCATGAATTAGCATGTTTCTAGCATGAATTAGCATGTAACTAGCATGATTCTAGCATTAATTAGCATGTAACTAGCATGATACTAGCATGATTCTAGCATGAATCAGCTTGTTTTTAGCATGAATTAGCATGTTGTTAGCATGAATTAGCATGTTACTAGCATGACTAGAATGTCACTATCGTGTTGCTAGCACCTTTCTAGCAAGATTAGCATGTCAGTAGGATGTTAAAACTGTTAGCGTGTGTTAGAATAGCTAGTCACAGTCTCTGGGACAGTTGCTAGGGTGCTGAAATTGGTTGCTAGGGAGTGGCTAGTAAGTTTAAAGGTAATCAGTGATTGGCTGCTGGCTAGACTGAGTTGAATGAGGCCAGACTCTAGTCTGTAGGACAATCTGATGCAGAGTTATGAGCTCACAAAGGCTGATCCAATGTTAAGTAAATGGGAGTCTTTTACAATGGAAGTCTATGGGACAGTTGCTAGGGTGCTGTAAGTGGTTGCTAGGGAGTGGCTAGTAAGTTAAAAAGTCATCAGTTATTGGCTGCTGGCTAGACTGAGTTAAATGAGTCCAGTTAGAAGTCTGTAGGACAGTCTGATGCAGAGTTATGAGCTCACAAAGTTTGACCCAATGTTAAGTCAATGGGACTTTTGGGATTTTTCTGGGTCGTTTTTCGGAAAACCCAAAGTCGGATCAGTTAGAAAAGATATAGCAACCCGAGTCAGACCAGTATGAAGGTTTGACGAAAGTTTGAAGTATGTAGCTTGAAAGGCCTAGGAGGAGATACACTTAGAAATTAGTCTCAGAAGAATAAGAAGAAGAAGAAGAAGAAGAAGAAGAAGAAGAAGAAGAAGAAGAATAAGTTTAAGATAGATAACAGTATGCTGGCTTTTCAAGCCACCATAATAACCATCAATATCATCAAACTTTTGGCTTGAAAGTCCTATTTACTACAGAAATAAAAACACAGCAGTGTAAGTGCCATTTAAAATTCAAAGCAATCAATGTCAAATATATATATATATATATATATATATATATATATATATATATATATATATATATATATATATATATATATATATATATATATATATATTGAATATATGCATTGAAACATTTATTAACAAAAAATAAAACATATTTGCAACATATTTACTTAAGTAAACTTATTTAATTAAGTATTTACTACAAGAAAACCCAAATTTCAAGAGTTCACACTTAGCTGATGATTCAATAGCTTGTTTGGCATGCTGTCCCGGGAAAGAGCCCCGAGCTCAAGGGATCCTCGAGCCCAGGGCTTCCTCCCATTTGCAGAGCGGGAGGGAAGCCTGAGCTCGGTGGATCTCAGAACTCCCCGTCTGCAGTAGCTAAGGGAACACGTGAGGAAAAAGAAAGGGGGCTAGACAAATGTTTCATTGTTATGCATGATGTATATTTTTTGGATGGTGGGAGGAAACCGGAGAACTCGGGGAAAACCCACGCGGACACGGGGAGAACATACAAACTCCTCACAGAAACACCTACCGACCTGGCAGGACCAGGGTTGGCAGTGTTCTTGCTGTGGGGCTAACAGTGCTAACCACTGGGCCTCCGTGCCGCCCGATCTAAGGTGAAGGAGGAGAATGGGGAGGAAGGGGGGTTTCTTCCAAACCAAGATAAAGTGGACTGAAAACTGTGGTTATTTATAGTAGCTTATGGCTCATATGATTGGATGATACTGATTAGCTTAATACGAGACCGGCTGTAATAAATCATAAGCACGTGATCCTCTCGAAATTAGTTTATTAATAAACCTCACTTAATTCAAATTAGCAGAAATTGTTTATTATCCACCATCAAGTTTGTCACTATATTTATAATGAATAGCCACACGGAATCTGTGCGTGCAGAAATCCACATTTTAGCCCATCCCTGAGTCTATTTACTTCTATTTACATCTACTGTAGCTATTTACTTCTGTAAATGTGTTTAAATTTATATTTATTCAGTTTTTAAATTAATACATTTTTAAGTATTATTGACTAATATTACAATGTTCATATCATTTATTTACAATACAGTTTGTAAAGTAAGATTTTCTGTAGTTTAGTAGATATATTTTATTAGAGACTTGCTTTGTTCACCAAATACGTCGATCTAATTGGATTTGCAATGTGAATATTAAATAGAAATTTAAAGGTATTATTTTTTATTTCATATATTTTTAGTTATGATACTTCTAAAATCATTCTGCATAAATCTGCAGATTTCTTTTATCCAATTTCTTCGCAGAAATAGCATAGAATGTCCGCAGATTCTGTCTGGCCCTACTAATGAAATGAGCAACTAACAATGTATTTCCCTGAGAAAGTGTTCACGGGTACCAGATTATTGCCCAATCTGGATCTATTTCTTGTTGTGTGAAAAATCATAAAAACCCAACAAAAACATGAGCCAATAATATCATAAGCACCAATCTTTGCCTTTTCCCTGTGCATCTAAAATAAACCGAATCACTGAATGTCCAGTCCACCGTTTTTGAAGGAGAAATCCTCCCTCAAATCAAAGTACCACAATTTATTATACCATAACTGATGAGATTCCATCAGATCTGTGTTAAAAGCTTTAGGCGATCTTTATGAACTCTCCGAGAGCTGCCAGGCATATAATTAAAATCATTTCTATAAAAGTCAATTAGGACTCGCACCGCTCATTGTTAAAAGCAGGCCCATGGCGCGGCCTCTAGAGATAAATGGATTGGAGCGACTTGGACACTCAGTTGGCTTTGGGTTGAAGGGATCACAGCTAGTCGTTCATCACTCTCCGTCTTACACCAAAGTTGTGACAGGCAGAGGTCAAGCCAATATGGCAGCGGCGAGCAAGATGGATGCCTTTAATTTGGGTAATGAAGAGTTAACTATCTTGGGGAAAGTAGGAAAGCTGTCGGCATCAAAGAAAGTCTTATTTAATTCGGCTCGATTAATGGAAGACATCGAGAACACAATCGGTGATTGACAACGCAGCCCGCAGACATAATTCCCTACAGACACTTCGCTTAGATTCCATCCCTTGTTAATCTCAAATATAATGAATTGCAAAAGTAAGGTTAAACTGCCAATGCCAATTCATTATCACTAATAGATTAGTTCATAGATGATTTACAGTGTACGGCGATGGGATTTCATTAACACGGAATCGCTTTGATTTAGCCGGGATTTTGCCTGGCCTTTTCTGGACCATCAATCTCTCGCAGTGGTCATTGTCCCTCTTTGAGTGACCTCTACACTTTATTACTCAGCTGAGGGATGAATATTGCCGGTGGCTGATGACCTGCTAGTGAAACAGAATGATTATTGTGTTTTTCATTGCGAGTACGAGAGTTCATTTATCTGTTCTGGTCAAATAATAGGAAGAGAGAGAGAAAGAGAGCTGTCTGTCAAATGTATCCTTGACTCTGTGAATCCTTTATGGCTATACCTTCAGCAGCGATAACCTCGGATGTAGCCCTAATAATCACCGAACAAAGAGAGTTTAATAAGAATTTAGATGTGTTTTGAGGTGAGTGTGTAGTCTTGCTGTGTCCTCTGACATCTTTCTTTGTACGTTTTTTAAGTGTGGGACTTGATTCTAATGAACTGTTGGACTCTGTGTATTGTAGTGGTGCGTTTCTTATTTAGGACGTAGGTGATTTTCAATGTTTGACTTTCCTTCTCTTGCTCTGCTTTCCGGTCAAGGTTTTTAATGGCTTTGACTTTGTTTGCTTTGTGTTGAATGATGAAAGTTGTGCGATCAAAATAGCGTCGTCCTCATGTACTTTTCTAGGTAGTTGCTAGCAGTAATAATAATAATAAGATTAATATATTTTAAAGGGAACCTATGATGAAAATCATCTTTTATAAACTGTTTGGACCGAACTGTGTATAGATATAGTGTGTCCACAGTCATATTGGGGTGATATAAAGACAATAAGTCTCTTTTTTAAATTTCCTGACATTAAAAAAGGATTCAAAGCGCTCCCGTTTTGAGGCATGACATAAGAGTTTCCCCACACACCGAATTGATTGACAGCTGCGTATTAACATGTCTCCGTAGTAACCCATATAATCATATCAATTCAGTATTAGTGTTGTTATATTATTATATTATATTATTAATTACCTCCAGTATCAAGAACATCTGTGCTTCGCATCTCATGTCTTCAAACGCCACCATGCATTCACTGCGTGTCAGGATTGCATTCTGAGGCGCAAGTCATTTATTAAATGAAGAAAAGATTCATGCAGCTTCTCTTATCGCAGCAAATTCTATTTTTGACTGTTGATATTTGGCGTCAGATAATCAGGAAATTACAAATTTGTTCGCTTTGATTCGTTGGATTTACTTTATTCTCACATCTTTTATGCGATATTTTAGTTTTGAGCATAAAGTTAATTTGCATGTTTGGAAGGAAACAGCTATTAAAAAGCTTAAATTAACTCCACAACAAATACATCAAATAATCATTGGGAATGTTCTTAATGTAGTATTTTTCACAAATGTTACATGATATGTTACATTCCTTCATGTCTATCACCAGGGATGGCCAGTATTTATGATACATGTATTTAAAATATGTATTTAAAGTATGTATATTTTGTATCAAAATACTTTAGTGTCTAAAAAAATGGGGCTTCAGATTGATGCTTTCTCAGTTATTTGCTTAGGCTTAAGATCTGAAGAGAAAATTGATTAAGAAGGTAATGAATGCTTGGAGTATGAATGGAAGTTATGCAACACACATAAAGGGTTTAATTTCAGCGATCTAGGTGCAGAGTCTAAAGCGCATGACGCAAAAGCATTAAGGGTGTGTCCGAATCCACTTTTGCTATTTTAAGGACATAAAAATACTGTTTGTGCCATGCCACATGGTCTAATAGGGTTGTGCTTATTTTCTTAAAGAGTTATGGGTGTGCTTTGAGCATAATGTGCATTAAACCAATCAGAGTCTCATCTCCCATTCCCTTCAAGAGTCAGTTGTGTCCCGCCGTGGCGCATTTACTATTTACATGGTAACTATGTAAGTGGATAAACTGAATGGAAAAACTGAACTCTTCACTAGTGAGAAAACAGTTAAACAGACCATCTGCAGCAAGAATAAAGAATGAACCTCCTCCATTCGGCCTCTTTATTTTGTCTTTACTCCTTTACTTTGGTGGATAAGGAAACGGTGTTGTACGCTTTTCACTGAAGACAGCCTTCAGCCTATATATATATATTTAATATTGTTTGTTAAACACAAAGATGATTCAAAACTATTTCTAAATTCAGTTTTAATTTCCAGCAAACTAATAAATGAACAATAGTAACGAAGTGTGGTCAAAATTATATTATATCCAAACACACGTCCTATTCTTATGCCCCATAAAGTGATGCAGACGTCTCCAAAACCCGACAGGTGGACAAATCTAAACTTTTTTGCATTAAAACAAATATAAATATGCATATAATAAATAATACTGCTAATAATAATAACATTATACAAATGCAGATTGTCATCAATAAACTAAAAAAAAAAACCCGAGGTGAAGAAGGCATGGACGCAGTGGTTTTTATATTTACGTAGAAAGGAATCATTTTTGTAATATTTGAATCCTTAATTTCTTTTTCACTTTTCAAATATTTGTGCATTGCTGTACATCCTGTGTTTATTAAGCGATGTGTAGGCATTTAAGGCACACAACTAACGCACTCTGCTGGACCTTAGACCTGCTTTTAGCACTGGAACTATATGTGTGCATGCGTACTATAAGCACATTGGTTTAAGTATGTCAGTATATGAAGTGCCTATAGAAGAGTTTACTTTTCAACCGCTTCATGAAAGATGTGACAGGAGTATGGCCACTCATTCCAATGAAACAGAACAGAGAGGAACAGAGACAGTAAAAGTTTTGGAAAATAGCTTTTTGCCTTGTTATAAAGAAACTCATAAGCTTGTGAAAATACCTGGTGTAAGAATGAGCAAATTAGATAACAGGGGGGTGACGTGGTATCTCAGTGGTTAGCACTATCATCTCACAGAAAGAAGATGGTTCAAGTCCAGGCTGTGTCAGTTGACATTTCTGTGTGGAGTTTGCATGTTCTCCCCATGTTTGCGTGGGTTTCCTCCGGGTGCTCCAGTTTCCCAAACAGTTCAAAGACATGCAGTATAGGTGAATTGAATAAACTAAATTGGCCGTATGTGTGTGAATGTGAGAGTGTGTGGGTGTTTCCCAATACTGGATTGCAGCTGGAAGTGCATCTGCTGTGTAAAACAGAGGCTGGATAAGTTGGCGGTTCATTCCGCTGATGAATGAAGGAACTAAGCTAAAGGAAAATGAATGAATGAAACGATAACAGAGTTAATGTTTACCATTAACAGTAGAATTTGTGCATTGAGAAAGTTATTGAAATGAATTCACACCATGTGGATGAAAAGATCCAGTATTCATAAATATTTGATTTGTTTAAAATATTTCATGCTTAGATAGTTTTATAGTTTATCCAATATATCTAATAGTTATTCTATAACAAAACACATTGGATTTATACCTTTAAAGTGCAAAGAAAAAAGTAATGGGAGAAAACTCTCTCTCTCTCTTTCTCTCTTTTTCTCTCCTTTTTTTTTTACTGTAATAGAAAGTGCCTCAGAAAAAAAACACATTATCACCTAACTACAGCCTGGAGACATGTGTCTCTCAATCAGAAGAACATTCCCACATGCTTAAATAAAAGTTCTGAGCAAAAACCCAGATAATAAGCAAATGAAAACTCAAACATTTCTTTGGTGCAGATGTTTATTGGCTTTTTTTCTTTCCTCCAGGAAGACAGCTGCCAGCACCAACTAAAAGCTCCTGGGTCATTACTCTATTAAACAGAGCCACGGCCACATTGAACAGATTTACTGTGAAAACATGCTCACTTTTAAACAATTTCCGCCCTTGCTTCTCAGAATGATCAAAAGTGCTGAAGCTGATCCCTTTTTTTTAAGATGTCTGCTCTACAAAACCTTCTCATGTGTTTCCGTTGGAAAGTGAAGGAACTGGAGCAAGAAGCTAGTTTACTGACGATTTATAATTAGATTACTGCTGAAGTACCAGGTGAGAAAAATAGAGATTTTTTTTCTCACCCACTTTTACTAATTGTTCTTATCTTAAATATCACAGATAAGACTGTTTAAAGCTTTCTTTCTTTTCAATCTTGTGCTTTCAGCCTCAAACAAAAGTAATCTAGTTAAATAACCCATAAAATACTTTCATAGTCCTTTAGAACATCTATTTTTAAAGAATTCATATTTTGCTGAAAATTACAGATGAGCCGTCAAACGCAGTGGAGAATGTGCAAGTTAATGTTTTTGTCTCCTTGTAAACTAAATATGGTTTATTTCATTTTAGCCACATTTTAATTAGACAGCACTACAGCACCCAGCAATAACATTTCCAGAAAAATACATTGAGTTTAAAACGTTCCTGTTATATACACTTTGTGGTTGTTGTGGGACATGGCCTGTCAAAGCTATGCAAATAAAATATAAATGTTGTTTATTGTGAAAACAATAAGGGGTTTAGGGGTGAAAAGTGCATTTTTGATGGATCTTTTGGATGAATGAGAGCAAAGGATCTTTTGCTTGCAGTTAGTTTAAAGGGTTAGTTTAAGCTAATGAAATTTTTCATCATTTACTTAACCTCATGCTGTTCCAAAACTATAACTTTGAACTTTGAATTCACCCAAAAGTTGATTAAATAAATAAATAAATAGGCTTGACTTAAGGTTAAGTGGTCTAAAATAACACATTAAGTCAACTATGTTGAAAGTGCATATGTACTTTATATTTACATACACTCACTGGCCACTTTATTAGGTACACCCTGCTAGTACCAGGTTGGACCCCCTTTTGTCTTTAAAATTGCCTTAATCCTTCATGGCATAGGTTCAACAAGGTACTAGAAATATTCCTCTGAGATTTTGGTCCATATTGACATGATAGCATCATGTAGTTGCGGCATGTCACCTGCACATGCATGATGCAAATCTCCCTTTCCACCAAATCCCAAAGGTGCTCTATTGGATTGAAATCTGGTAGTTTCTGGTAACATTGTAATGTTTAAGAAACAAGTCTGAGATGATTCACAATTTATGACAGGGTGAGTTATCCTGCTGGAAGTAGCCATCAGAAGAAGGGTACACTGTGGTCATAAAGAGATAGACATGGTCAGCAACAATACTCAGGTAGGCTGTGGCATTGACACAATGCTCAAATGGTACTAATGGGCTCAAAGTGTGCCAAGAAAATATCCCCTACACCATTACACCACCGTCACCAGCCTGCACCATTGACGCAAAGCAGGATGGATCCAAATTGACCCTACCATCCAAAAGTCGCAGCAGAAATCGAGACTCATCAGGCCAGGCGACGTTTTCCAATCTTCTATTGTCCAATTTGGGTGAGTCTGTGCAAATTGTTTCCTGTTCTTAGTTGACAGGAGTGGCACCCAGTTTGTTCTTCTTCTGCTGTAGCCCATCTGCCTCAAGGTTCGATGTGTTGGACATTTGGAGATGCTCTACTGCATACCTCAGTTGTAACGAGTGGTTATTTGAGATACTGTTGCCTATCAGCTCGAACCAGTCTAGCCATTCTCATCTGACCCTTTGGCATCAACAAGCCATTTGCGCCCACAGAACTGCCACTCACTGGATATTTTCTCTTTTTCAGACCATTCTCTGTAAACCCTAGAGATGGTTGTGCATGAAAATCACATTAGATCAGCAGCTTCTGAAATACTCAGACTAGCCCATCCAGCACAAACAACCATGCCACGTTCAGAGTCACTAATATCACCTTTCTTTCCCATTCTGATGCTCGGTTTGAACTGCAGCAGATTGGCTTGACCATGTCTACTTGCCTAAATGCATTGAGTTTCTGCCATGTGATTAAAATTAGAAACTTGCATTAATTAGCAGTTGAACAGGTGTGCCTAATAAAGTGGCCAATAAGTGTACACACATATATATATATATATATATATATATATATATATATATATATGTACTGTATGTGTATGTGTGTGTGTGTGTGTATTTGTAAAGATTTTTTTGTTTAGCTGTAAAATACGATGTAACAGTGTGCTCTGCTTCAACATACATTTATCAAAATATATAGAAATGGATATTTTGTCATAAAAATTTGTTACGAACTAATAATATAAAGTGTAAGAGCATGCTGGTAATCCATCGTTGTTTGGGTTGTTAGGTTACTCACTCATGTCTCTGTCACTATATTCACAAAATTATGTTTTTGTTGTTAACAGTAAGTCCTATATAGTTTTCAAAAACTGACACTGAAAAACTGCACATGTTCAGGCCCATAAAACACAATTCACTAAAAGTGACATGTGCACTTATTGGCCTAAATCCAAAGTTTCAAGTATGTTCAGATGATCGTTTCCAAGTAATTTATCACTTCGTATCAAGAGAAACCTATCACATTTAAAGTAAATCGAACCTTTAATTTTGGATTATGTAAAGCTGCTAATTACAGAGGGCGACTTCTCTCAGTAAGACTGCTGAGCCCGAGGGCCGTGTATTCTTGCGAGGCGTCTTTGAACTGTCACAATTGGGCTTGTGGTGCAAAAGATCATAAACGGAGACTTCAGAGCCCAGGATACGTCTGAGAGTGACTAAACATACACCCTGACTCCATCAGAGCTCATCATGCTCTTTCTATTTACATGAAAGGGCAAGTTCGTTCTTGTTGGACACGGCAGGCCATTTGACTAAACATGTGCTTTCACAACCAAGCGAGAAAAGCCTTGATTTATTGTGCTTTTTTTTTTCCTAGGCGAGATCTCTTTGGCAGCGCAGGCTATTTTCATTTCAGCCTTCCGTCGAATATACGTCTTACTTCAGAAATCATGAGAGCATCTTGGAGCCTGATTTCCATCCATTTCCCAAGTAGCGTTTGAAAAAGTGAAAGTGTGCAGAACTCGCTCTCTCTGTGCTTTAGTGTGTATTAGAGGAGGTTAAGCCGTGGCCATGCAATCCATCAGAATTTGTCCCAGCTTCCCCAGACTAAACATACTCTCATTACCCGGCCTGGTCGCCCCCGAGGGCTCTCTCAGACCATGTTTATTAGCCCAAGACGGAGCGCACACAAACACTCGGGAGCTAGTTGTACAGTGAAAATGTTTCCCTGAATGCAGTGGCACATTCGGGCAGGCTGGGAGAGTGTGTGGACGTGGAAATGACAACAGGTGAAATGTTGCCATGTCAAGACGCCAGGGGCTTTTGAGAGCAAGGTGACGACATCATTACGGCGGAGCAAAGCATTCCCACGTTTCCACTGCACAGCATGGTAAAAAGTGAGGCGGTGAGCTGAAATAGAAGCTTTGACGCTGTTTGTTTCAGATTTGGGACCGCTACTGAAATTCACATAGCTATTGGTGGTGGGTTTATTTTATATGCTCTTACTTATTTTGTGGATTAAGTCCAAAAGTGACACTTAAAAGCACACGAGCAGCTTTCATTTCCTTTTGCTACTGCTCTGATAGCCACAATACTGTGACCAGTGTTATGGATTTCCATTAATCAGAACTGAGTTTTTTTCCACCTTCAAGACTTGTGTGTCAAGTTTCAAAAGTTACACACAGGTCCATAGAGGACAAAAAGGGTATAAAATGGAAAGAAAAAGTTAATTAAGCATTGTTTGTTAATATTGTTTATGGTTTTACTAACATTTTGATGATTTAACATGTTATATTATTGTTAATATAATGACAGTTGTGTGTTTTTAAAAAATGCATTATTTTACCATTTACTAAATATGTGGTTTGCTTGTTTGTTTATTTAATCAAAATACTGCATAAGCCATTAATAAATAAAATAATATAATAATAAATAACAAATAATAAAATAAATACATTTTATATCAATTAGGATGCATTTGTGCAGTGTCTACAAACAAACATTGTGAAAATGTGCCCCTACATACATTTCTGGAGAGCGCAAATTACGCAGCCAGAGCTGCATTTTGTCTTTAAAATGAACGCTACAGGGTGGTGTGGCGCCGACGACGTTTCTTTTTGTTCTACCAGCTGACTGCTTACCTCCACGCGGACGGCTTTTCTGATATTACCAGTCAGCTCAGTAGCTCGCATGTACATCGACAGACTTGAGATGCAGAGAGGAGTTGACTGGGATGACAGGGTTTGAGTTCTGTGAAGAACAGTTCCAGAAAGCAGGTAAAACAAAAAAGCAAAAAATTAAATAAATATGTAAATAACAGGGCAAGATGTGGTAAGATCTGAAAACGTGGTAAACATCAGGTGAGGGCTTTTTTCTTTTTCTGGATTGCTTTTGAAAACACTGTCATTTGGGCTTAGGGAAGGTGGTGGGTTGGTCAATCGGTGCTTTTGAAAACACTATCGGTTGGCTTAGGGAAGGGCAATTGGTCAGTCAGTCAGTTGACAGCGACCTCTGGTGGATTTACGCGAGAACAACAGGTGGGATTGAAATTGCAAAATAAATGTAAGATCTAAAAAAGTGTGCACAGCAGTCTCTGGTGGATTCACGAAAACAAAAACTGCAAAAAAATGACGCTCTTAGCACGTATTTTGCGTTCTCCAGAAATGTATAAAAGGATATGCATCAATAATGAGCCTGGGTTGATAAAAATATATATAATTTGGCCATTTTGCTTTAATCTAAAATAAAAAAAGAGAGTATTATCTTCATTGATCCAACTTGAGAAAATAGTGTTGATATGAATTAAATAAAATTAAGTTAAATTAAATTAATCAATCAAATTTATTATGATCAATCAATTTATTTTATTTAAATATATTTATGTATTTATTTATTTATTGAGCACCCCTATTTATTTATTTATTTATTTATTTAGTTAGCTAATTTTCTTTTTTAGATGTAACTATTATTTAGATGTAACTATTATTATTACCTTTTGCACATAGATTTATACATAGGAAGGAAAAATAAAACAAGAGTGAAAACAATGGTGAAATATTGAAATCTTTATAAAATTGCACTTTTTTGTGAAAGTGGTTCTGTTTGTACTAACACATCCATAATAATCCAAAAAAGGTTACACCTTGTCTGATCAGTGCACTTCAACAACACGTCCTGTAATGTTTAGGAATTAGGTCAGTAGGTGTGGTGTAGTTGCTCTTTAGTGATTGTTCATACACATTAAAAAAGCATCATGAAAACAACCTGGTAGATTCAGGTGTAAACCAGGTGTGAACAGGCCCAGCGGGTTGTGATTATCCTTTCTGCGCGTTTTATACTAAACAGTGGAGAGCATTAGTGGTAGACATGGGATCTGTTAATTGTGTTAGTGTGTCATGTGATAGACATTCCAGAGAAGTGTCAGACTTTCGGCTGTTTACATTAATTACAGCCGCTTGGTGTCGAATGTCTGCTGAACATCAGAGACTTGTGGAACGACATTTGACTTCCAACGGTGACATTAGCATTGGTTTAAGAGTGTAAACGGTAATGTTATAGATGTCAGTGTTGAGATTCAAGCTTTGAAACTGCTTGCTAAGATACAAGTAACACATACTTTTAGGTATAGTTTAAGGCAGGGATTCTCAATCTTGGTCCTGGAGGTCCGGTGTTCTGCAGATTTAAGCACCAACCTCAATCAGACACACCTGGGCTAGCTAATTAAGCTCTTACTAGGCATTCTAGAATCATCCTTGCAGGTGTGTTGAGGCAAGTTGGAGCTAAAATCTGCAAGACACCGAACCTCCAGGACCGAGTTTGAAAACCCCCTGGTATAAGGGATAACTCACTCTAAAATGAAAACTCTGCTATTATTAACTCATCCTCATTTACTCACCCTTGTATTGTTGCAAACCTGTACGCACTTCAAACAGTTTTGAAACAAGTATGAGTAAATGATGACAGAATTGTAATTTTAGGGTGAACTGTCCTTTTAATCTGCTCTATTGAAATATATATTTAGTTATGCTATAAGCTAATATCACTTGTAATCATAAAGAATCATGAGTTAGCCTACACATACGTTTAGGTATAGCATAAGACAGGGCCGGAGTGGGACTCCCTTTCAGCTCTGGAGTTTCAAGCCTTAGACCAGCCCACCTCAGTTGGCTATATTAGTGTCATTAGAAACTGAATTGTAAATGACACTATCACGTCTTTTTCAAGGAAACAGCTGCTTTAGAACTTTAAATGTTTTTCATAAATATGAGAACACTAAAGGGTGGCTAAATCTCCAACACTATTCTTTAAAACATCATAATGTCCTTTCCTATATCTGAATATATATACTGTGCAAAATTCTTTATGGATATCCAGTCCTATGTAACGGTGATTGCACAAAAAAAAAATATATATATATATATATTTACACCTACATAAGTAACCCAAACAGTATTATATTTCTTAACACAAAAAAAATAATAATATTCAGGTATGGTTCGAACACGGGTCGGCGGCATCGCAATGCAACGTGCTGACCACAGTGGAGCTGTTATGGTGGTGTGTCTGATTGTCAGATTTATTAATGTAGTAAATCAACTAATTTTTATTGAGCAGATGTAATATTCATTCATATTAATTATTCAAATTCTTATTTTCACCAAGGTGCCGCTGTTTAGGGTCGAATGACCTGCAGGCTGCATTTTGCGAGAAAATAAAAAGAGCGGGTCTGCGACAAAATAATGAATAAAAAGAGTGAGGCTATGGTCAAAAAAATAAAGTGCAACTGCTGAAAGTGCAAGCAGCTAGGGACACCGGCCCTCGCTGCCAAAAAACGGACCGGCCCACTGGGAATTCTCCCGGTCCTCCTGATTAGCCAATCCGGTCCTGGCATAAGAGATAGCTCACTCTAAAATGAAAACTCTGTCCTCTACGTGCTCTACGTATTTGGATCTGGTACAGGTTTGCAACAATACAAGGGTGAGTAAATGATGACAAATTTAACATTTTGAGGAGAACTGTCCATTTTAATCTGCTCTACTGAAATAAATTTTGTTATTCTATAAGCAAATCTCACTTTTAGTCATAAAGATACTAAAAAAGCTATATTTTTATATCAATAGCCTATAGCAAATATTTTATCAAATATTGCCCATATCATATGAAATATTGCAGTTTTACTATATATCTATTCACATATATAGATGGATGCGCGTATGCAGCGCCATACATTTCAGAATTCTAAACATAGGTTTCTATCAGGGTAAACACACCGGCACCGCAAATCGGCGGCTGTCCGCAGCGCCCAGCCACGACTCAGGACACTGTTCAATTCTCTGCCACGCCACAGAGCGCCATCTGATTAGTTTCATGTTAAACATCATGCGAATGTCCGCGTCTGGTGTGTGACACTTTTAACTGTCATGTGCGCGTCATGTCGCGACACCTCGCGGCACTTCCGGTGTGTGACCTGCTTAAGGCAAGGCACGCCAACCACCAGTGCTGATATACAGCCATATCGCAATGCTACGAGTGTGATATTGCTCATATATATATATATATATGAAGTCAACATTATTAGCCGGCCTATATTATTAGCCCCCCGGTTTACTTTTTTCCCTAATTTTAGTTTAACGGAGAGAAGATTTTTTCAACACATTTCTAAACATAAAAGTTTTAATAACTGATTTCTAATAACTGATTTCTTTTATCTTTGCCATGATCACAGTAAATATTATTTGACTAGATATTTTTCAAGATGCTTGTATTCAGCTTAAAGTGACATCTAAAGGCTTAACTAAGTTAATTAGGTTAACTAGGCAGGTTAGGGTAATTAGGCAAGTTATTGTATAACAAGGGTTTGTTCTGTAGACTATCGAAAAAAAATATATAGCTGAAAGGGGCTAATAATATTGACCTTAAAATGTTTTTTTTTTTTATTAAAAACTGGTTTTATTCTAGCCTAAATAAAACAAATAAGACTTTCTCCAGAAGAAAAAAATATTATCAGACATATTGTGAAAATGCCCTTGCTCTGTTAAACATCATTTGGGAAATATTTATAAAAGAAAAATAAATTCAAAGGGGGCTAATAATTCTGACTTCAACCGTATATATATATATATATATATATATATATATATATATATATATATATATATATATATATATATATATATATATATATATATATATATATATATATAAACAACATTACTATTTAACCATACATCTGGTTAATTTTAGGCTTTTACAGTATTTTACAGCTATAGGCCATTTCTTTAAAAAAACACAGAGAGAGAAAATGGTGTAGCTTAAAAATGGTTACATCTTAGACAATTTTGCTACAAATACACAGTGTTTATAATAGCTGTCTGAACTGAGATGTCTTCATTAAAATATTCTTCTTTAATATCTTGTTCTTATTATGCTTTAGAAACTTTTTTTTTGCATAATTTTAGTCAGATTTCGGTCTATGATCCCACTGATTCTCAAACTAAATTGCATCCCCTGTGAAACTCATTACCGGCCTGTTAGTT
The DNA here is from genome assembly GCF_903798145.1 of Danio aesculapii. Lineage (NCBI taxonomy): Eukaryota > Metazoa > Chordata > Actinopteri > Cypriniformes > Danionidae > Danio > Danio aesculapii. The sequence continues at coordinate 16,491,444 of NC_079451.1, forward strand.
TCTTGTCTCACATGAATGCGTCGCCACATTAAAAGTGTATTTTCATCTGGCAGATGGTGACTGTTAGAACGATTATATGTTTTGTATACAATTTGCCTGTATTTAAATCAACGATTGTTTATTCCTCGCAGGTCCAGCTTATCAAAGTACAGAGCGTCCATAAATCTAAAAAACTCCAAAGATAACACCAAACAACACCGTCCAGATGTGCACCCTTTGTCATATAGAGGATGCAAATAGCCGTACCATCCACAAACACACACACTTCATGATAACTATCATGTATATTTGCATAAAAATACCCTTTCAAGGCAACCTCTCCATGAAAGCAAAAGGAATATTCGGGAATGTGTTATGCAAGTGAGAAGTTTATTTGCGTCTCTATAGGCCCCCATAACAGCCTCTTTCCCTAGCCATTGTTAAGTGATCAGATAGCAGTGAATGGAGGCCCACCTGTCTGGGGGCTATGCAGAAGAGATGGATCCATGAATCTGCAGCATCTGATAACCCTTAGCCTGACTCGCTATTGATCTATGCCTCAGTGCTCGCGCATAGAAACAGCTGTTTCAGAGACTTTAGATAACTGAGGGAATATTTTATGAGGTGTAGCCTATTATATATGTGTGTATTGTATATTGTATTATATATGAGGTTATGCAATATAGTGCATTATGTGTTCAGTTTATTTATCGTATTGTGCATAGGAGAGTAGTAGAGTTTCACTTTTTCAAAATGTTTAGATCAGTGAGGGAATTCTTTTGCCATGAGATTTATATATAGACCCAACAGGCAAACAATGTCATAAGATGCTGATATAAGGTTAGATTTAGGTTGTGACATCAGGTGGCCAACATCCAACGTCTAGCCAGCGTCTAGGGATAACGTTATTTTAACGTTAATATTTGGTTGATAATTTGGAAGGTAACCAAAATCCAACGTCGAGCCAACATCTTAATACTGACATTTATTCGTCAGGTATGGCAACCAAAATCCAACATCTGATAGACGTCATAGTGGTAACGTCCACACAATGTCAAGCTGTAACATCATTAGACATTGATATTTGGTTGAGTTTAGGTTGGACGCTGGATATTGATGTCGGCCTGACGTTGGTTCTGATGATTTTCATTTCCAAACAAAATGTAACGTTCCCATGACGTTGGGGTAAAACGTCAATATGACCTCATGTAGACGTCCTGTGCCTGCTGTGGAACTTAATCTGTATATTAAGATTGGTTTAAATGTTTGAAATGACTTATTTACATTAGTACAATAAATTAATAGTTAATTAAATGATTGTATTGGCGACACAGTGGTGAAGTAGGTAGTGATATCACCTTGCAGCAAGAAGGTCACTGGTTCGAGCCTTGGCTGGGTCAGTTGGCGTTTCTGTGTGGAGTTTTATATATATATATATATATATATATATATATATATATATATATATATATATATATATATATATATATATATATATATGCATTTTATTCATTATTAGATGAATAATTAAACAACACATAAATAATATGCATACAAATACATAAGTAAATAAAACATACTGATGTATTCAATATATTTCATCTTAATTAACAATTCTGTCAAATATAACATGCACACGCTGACACTTTTATATGCATTATATAAATAAGATAAATAAGAAGTATCACATGCCCTATTATCATGCTTACGCACACAAGTACATAACTAATGGAATATTTATTAACCAAACAAACAAACATTATTGCACAGACAAAGCACATTTTGTTTTACTAAATCAAAGTCATACAGCCTGTCATGCAGCCAGTCATAATATTAATGCTTCTAGTCAACAAAATAGTTCAACTCTGGATATATTTCTTTTGGAAGAACAGTGTGAGTTGCAAAATGGATAATAGGATGCACATGTGGACAGCAACACCGCAGACCACCAATGCTTATCTTCACTTACCTATTCCTTCCAGTCCTTGTAACTGTGTGTGTCAGTTTTAATCTGCCTGTGTAGACTAAGAGCCCAACAAGAATAGTAAACCCAGAAATCCCCACCAGACAATGGTTACCACATAAATATGTACCAATAAAAATGTTAAACAGTCTCTTTATGTATTCACACAAAAATGAAAAATCAGTCATCGTTTACTAACCCTCGACTTGATCCAATCGTCTTTGAGCTTATTTTGTCTGTTAAGGACATAATAAGATACTTTGAAGAATGTTGGAAATTAGTAGCTGTTGACATCTATAATATGTATTCATTCCTTCATTTCAATATTGTTAATTCATTAATTTCATTAATTTGTTCATTCATTTAATTTGTTCATTCGTTCGATCGTTCATTTGTTTGTTCATTCATTTATTCATGTCAATGGCTACCAGTTTCCGACATTCTACAACTATATATTATTTTGTGTTTAACAGAATAGAAGGGCAGAGGTAAGAGCTGAGCCAATGTTGCTTGAACTATCTTAGGCTTTACACTGCAGATCTTGATGGTCAATTCCGATTTTGTGACTGTATCCGATTTGTTTGATGACCTGCTTACATCATCTTTTAAAAGTGACTTGTATCCGATCGTCTGCATTTACACAGTACATGGCAAAGGCTCAATGACCAGGAAAAAGCAAACGGGCGCTGACTAACAGCTGATAATTAAAGAGCGCTCTTTTCTCAATTCCTGTTTGTAATCTGTTCGCAGTTTTTGACCGTTCTCATTTGTCCGTCTTCTTTTGATATATAGGCTTTTTTTAAACCTTTAGACATCTTAATGTAATGTCCATGGTGGGATGTGATGTATGCACTTGTTTTATATTAGTTTATATTGGTAACGTGGCGCACCCTTGGCGAAACTACCCCAAACATACCCCTTCGCCATCCCCCAACAAATAGAGACCCTAGCGGTTGACTTTATTTATATATTTTAAATACATACATTTAAAATAATTATTAAAAATAAATTTAAATATATTTATGAATTTTCAATAAATATAACAATTTGTTTATTACCATTATTATTATTCTAAATAAATAACAGAAATCACTCCTAAATGTAACTGAAAAACAATGTAAAGACACAACTCAAGTCATGTTCTAAGACTTTTGCATGAATATTAATTATGACAGTTCTATAAAATACAAAATTTACATGTTTTACAGAATTATCTGCTGTCTTAGACCCAACTTAGTTACCTCCGTGACTTATTATTCCTCCTTTCTGCTTCATAGCCATGCATGCTTAGTCAAAGTAACATTATCGTCATATAATTTAGTTTTGTCAACTTGCATGTCGACGCATGTAAACAACCGGGATCAGGAGAAGCATATTTGAGGCACGTGGGAATGGCTTTCTGCGCATATGCTTCCATTTGTTTTCACCAGCGATGTTTCGGTTGCACATAAAGAATAGCCTAACAAAAGGAAGCTGTTACAGGGGCACTTTTTTTGCACCCTCTCACCTTGGCGCCTCCAGCAAGATGCCGCCCTGGGCGATCGCCCATGTTGCCCATGCCTAAATCCACCACTATCCATGAGGTTTAACAAACACGCGTGCACAGACACACACAAAGAAAATAAATAAATAAAATGTGACATTGTTTACTCACTCTCTACTTGTTCCAAACCTGTTTGAGCGTTTTTCTTCTATTAAACAGAAAATAAGATATTTTGAAGTATGTTGGTCACTGTAATCATTGATTTTCATTTTTCCATTGACCTTTTCTGACATTTTCTACTGTAAAAGTCAGTCACTGCCAGTTTCCAGCATTCTTCGAAATATCTTCTTTTACGTTCAACAGAAGAAAGAATCTCAAAAAGGTTTGGAACTACTTGAGTGTAAGTAAATAAGTAAATGTTAAGTAAATGTTCATGTTTGGGTAAACTATCCCTTTAAATTTTGGAATAGGGACTGACAATATAATTTGGTCACCATTAAAACAGCAGAAGTCATTGGCATGATATATATATTTTTTTAATTGTGCGCTTGTTTGTCTGCATGTGTTCGCGAGTGTACATATACTGTGTGCGTGTGTGTGGGGGGGGGGGGGGGGGTGTATGTGTGTATTTGTGTGTGTGTGCGTGTGTGTGTGTGTGTGTGTGTGTGTACGCAGTCAGGGGAAGAGAGAGGATATCTCACATTTCCCCGCACGGAGACCCTCCCTGTTTCAGGATGACTCACACCTCTGCAGTGGCTGACACCCTCACCTCATTCACAGCCCTTAACGAGCCATGCTAATGAGAACCACATCATTAGGCAGCTCCGCTCACCTCTGTTTGTGAGCCAATCACAGAAGCGATGATGTAACGCAGACCGAACCACAGCAAGAGAGCTGATACACTTGTTCATTCAACATTTCTTTTTCGTCCAATAGCAGAAGAGCATGTCGTATGTTTTGCTTACAAATGGACGACCTTGGGATTTTGAGGAGAGTTTGGAGACGTATGGGTGGACGGGGCAGTTTTGTGGTCACTAAGAGAGGAGATTGCTTTTGTAAGCTTGTCATATATGTGCTCGTCTCACCTTCTAAGGGGAAACTATAGTGAGATGTCCAGCGCTCTGGGCAGTTTCTTCCATCATCAGGGGTGAGGGTGATGTAAGGTCTCTGAAGGGCTAGTGATTGCCCTCTAGGGGACAGAGAAAACAGGAAGCCTTGGCAGATGCAGAGTTTCAAGTAACACCGCTGACTGCTAACCACAGTGGACAGGGAAAGGGAGCTGCTGGCTTTGAATGAAGCACACTGTGAACTGCTGTTTACTTTTGAGAAAACTGGATTTTCTATTCTTGGCAAATTTGTTTGTTAAATGCATACCTGTCATTTTTTATATATTATTTAAAACAATAATACAATATTTACTCAATTAACATATGTAACAACAAATGTGTTATTTAGTACTGTTAAATGCACAACCTATATACAATTTTAATTCATATTATTTTAATTTGACAAGTTTAGTGAGTTGTAATTATTTTACTTTGGAATTTAATATTTCAAATATATAACCATGTATAATTGATGAGCCCATGTATTTATAGATTTTTTTTCTATAATATAGGGTTGTTTTGACTGTTTTTATCTTGAACAATTACATAATTTAAACAATATTTCACCCGTCTTTAAAAATGTCCATATGATGTGAGATTACATATATCAATGTAATCTATTTGTGGCTTTAATCAACTTTCTGGTTTAAGGTGTGATAGTATATGTTGGATTAAATAGGGTGTTGATTTTATTTATTTATTTATTTATGTATATTTATAATTTTTATAAATACTAAAAATATATATAAATATTTATTTACTGTCCATCACACACTATAACACTGACTAAAATATAAAGTTGTGCTATTATTTTTATTTGACACAATTTGGTGAGCTGTTGTTATTTTAATTTGAAATTTAACACATTTCAGATATATGACCACTTATAATTGATGAGCCCATGTATTTATAGATTTTTTTCTATAATATTGGGTTGTTTTGACTGTTTTATCTTGAACAATTACATAATTTAAACAATATGTCACCCATCTTTAAAAAATGTAAATATAATGTGAAATTACATATATCAATCTAATCTTTTTGTGGCCTTGATCAACTTTCTGGTTTAAGGTGTGATAGTATATGTTGGATTATTTATAAATATGGTGTTCATTTTATTTATTTTATATTGTATTTATAATTTTTATAAATATTAAAAATATTTATTTATTTACTGTCCATCACACACTATAACACAGGCTAAAATATAAAATTGTGCTATTATTATTATTATTATTATTATTATTATTATTATTTTGACACAATTTGGTGAGATGTAATTATTTTACTTTGGAATTTAATATATTTCAAATATATGAGTCCTGTATAATTGATGAGCCCATGAATTTATAGTTTTTTTTTCTCTATAACATAGGAGTGTTTTGTATACGTTTTATCTTGAAAAATTACATAATTTAAACAATATTTCACCGATCTTTGAAAAATGCCCATATATGTTGGATTATTTATAAATAGGTATATGTTGGATTATTTATAAATAATGGTGATGATAATGGCAACAGTATACCAAATAGCCTAGTAACTTACATTTACCGTGTATATATTTTTATATTTACATTATACATCTAAATATATTCGTGTGTGTGTGTGTGTGAGACCTTGTAATTTTACATTAACATTCTTAATTATGTTCAGCTAATTAAATAGACGAAATGGTACTTCTAATCTAGAATGATTGTATTTTTTTTTTATTAAAAAGCTTTTCTTCCTATAAACCATCCCAGAAGACAGAATATTCACCCTTATTGAAGAATCACCTACATCTGAACACAGGAACAGTGTCCAAGCGCCACCTTCAGTTTTTTTCTTTATGAGAGTGAAAGAGAGAGAGAGTCGGGTGGTGAGAGGCAGTTTCAGCGCACGCACAAATGTTTTCATAACATACGACTCTCTCCTTTAGTCTAACGGATCCTGCAACATTCAGAGCGCGCGGTTTGTTTGTTTGGTTTCTCTTGTTTATCTGTTGACGCTCGCACTGGCGTTCAGTTTGTCTGGCGGCGCGCGTGGCTCCAGACGGGAGCGCGTAAAGGGTTAAAGCGCGCTGCTTGGAGTCTATAGGGCGGAGTGGAGAGGATGTGATTGGAGCGCTACACATGATGTCATGTACATGAAAAAGCCAAGAAGTAGTTAAGAAGGCGGCTTGTAACTCTGGAAAGAGTGGGTGAACCTCTGAGTCGTAGAGAGCAGACGTACACACGGGTTGATATTTTGGACTGACAACGCACGGCAACGGCACCATGGTGCAGCAAACGGACAACAGCGAAACGGACAGCATGTCTAGAGAAGCCACCGACTCTGATGAAAGCGAATTCATGGTCTCGATAAACCCAGACTGGTGCAAGACAGCCACCGGACACATAAAGCGACCGATGAACGCGTTCATGGTGTGGTCTAAAATCGAGCGGAGAAAGATCATGGAACAGTCTCCAGACATGCACAACGCCGAGATCTCCAAACGCTTGGGGAAGCGCTGGAAAATGCTGAAAGACAGCGAAAAGATACCTTTCATCAGGGAAGCCGAGAGACTCCGGTTGAAACACATGGCTGACTACCCCGACTACAAATACAGACCCAAGAAGAAACCAAAGCTGGACAGTTCCTCCAAACCCTCAGCCCCGTCTCCGGAGAAGTGCAGCAAGACCTCCAAGAGCTCCAAGAAATGTCCCAAACTGAAAGCGAACAAGACGGGGAGCAAGTCGTCGTCTCACGGCTACGGAGACGAGTACGCGTTCAAGAGCACGAAAGTTTCAAAGACTGTTCACATTAAAAGTGAATTCACAGACGAAGACGACGATGACGACTCCGAGGAGGACACTCGGGTCAGGGTGAAGGAGGAGGAAGAGGATCCGATACGAGCCTACAATGTAGCAAAAGTTCCCGCCAGCCCAACTTTGAGCTCGTCCACCGAGTCCGAAGGCGCCAGCATGTACGAGGAGGTCCGGAACAACAGACTCTTTTACAACTTCAAAAACATCACCAAGCAGAGCACAATGTATCCCGCATCCGTCTCACCAGCATCCTCTAGGTCCGTTTCCACGTCTTCCAGCTCGAGCGAAGACGCGGACGACTTGCTTTTTGACTTCAGTTTGAACTTCGCCTCCTCCGCGCAAAGCACGGAGCTGGGCAGCCAAAATCCAGGGAATCTCTCCCTCTCTCTGGTGGATAAGGAGTTGGAGTCTTTTAGCGAGGGCAGCCTGGGCTCCCACTTTGAATTTCCAGACTATTGCACGCCTGAGCTCAGCGAAATGATAGCTGGGGACTGGCTTGAAGCGAACTTTTCGGACTTGGTTTTTACATACTAAATAAGACTATTTCCAAGTAATAACACTCACGGGAGAGAGGTATAATGCTCTGTTCTGTACGTATTTCTTTCCCCTGCCTTCCACTGCTGGTCCACCTATAGGGGTTTTGGGACGGAGGCGCGTATGGCAAGCCGTTTAAACGTTTATTTCTTGAAACTACTTTGTGTCTACAAGTACAGTTTTTTTAAACTGCAAGTAATTCAGATGTGAATAGTATGTTTTTGATTTTTAAAGGAAAAAATGTGAGTGCCAAAAATGTGACTGTGTTATTACAATGGACAGTTAATCGGGAATAATAACTAATTAAATACTGGTGCTCAGTGAACACAGCAACATTTGGACACATCAAAAGCTATAGCAAAGTTACATGGGATAAATAAAGTATTTAAAGAACAATCGGTAGTGAAAATAATAAAATAAAATGTATAGTTTATATTGGATTGCTTACATGTAATTAAGTGATAATAACAAAACACATGCTTTTTTAGTTTGAAGGTATAAATGTTAAAATGGCTTGCCATCAGGCAGGGAGAGGTTTGAGGATTTAGATGCTCATGAAGCTGGTACTGTAGCAAAAAAAAGAAAAAGAAAAAAGTCTGCAGACATTTTTCCCCCTTTTTTTCTGGCAGCATGACAGGGTTTTATGGATTTTTCTGTAGGTCTACAATTACTGTTCAACTAAAGCGGACCACAAAGGGAAAATCTGAGAACTTCTATGCATCTTATACCCTCTTTCTAACTGCAGGGAGCTGAAAATGTAAAGACTGTGGACTGACTCAAAGCAAATCTGTGAACTATTACTGTTCAGGACATTTCTTTTAAAATGTTGTTCAGTCATTTCTAATTACCGGATTTTTTTTTTCTTTACTTTCTTTTTTTAATGATTCTGATTCTGTTTACCTACTGGTTAGAAACTTAAGCAGCCTAAACCTCCTTAGAGTTGCAGGTGTCAGAGGAAGCATTTTGATACATAACAGACCTCATCTTTTTAAAAGAAAGCAAACTATTTTCAGGCATATTTTTGTACAGTTACAAAGGGAATGTTCTTACTGGGCACTCAGTGAGTTTCAGGCACTTCTTCCCTTTATCATTTGTTTTAAAGCATGCAAGGGAGTCCTGGTTTAAGGATTAAGTTTAAATTAAAACTTGCATCAAAAATGCCTTGTGATTTTAAGCTAGGTTTTGTACAGCTGTAGATCAAATTTGTTGAGTATTTGTAGGACATATGGCATTGGGGAGGGAGGAGATGTATACCTCAGTGCTGGTATTAGTTTCAAGATTGTATATGTACTGTAAAATAGTAAAGTTAGGAGTTTATGTATATCATACTCGTGATATGTGGATGGGTCCCAAATCGCAGGTGTGAGACTGGATTTGTTTTTGTTTTTTTTTATTTTATTTTTTTTTAATGGCACATACTGTTTCCCCTTCATTTTTTTGTGCAATATATTTACTTGTAAATGCAGACCATCTACATTTTTTTGCATTTTTGTAGCAAAATGATGGACATGCAGAGTTCTGCTCTGTCAACATCATTATTTGTCATAATGCTGAAGTCATTGATGAATAAAGAAATCAGCTGGAACTGATCGTAACTGAATATGGTCACACAGTGTGCTTTTCTGTGGAGGAAAAACCCCCGCCATTTCTCTTTAAACTGACCCACAAATTTGGACAATCCACGTCCTGCAACCAATTTGAAAATGACTCTTTATTTTTTATTTTTTTTTGAATATGTGCCATAATGGGCAAATAATGAATGTCGGTGGTCTGGCTGAAGAAAAAAAAAAAACAAGAAAGCAAAAAATGGTACATTCCATAACCTTGTTTCATATGATGAAACTTTTATTTTCAACTCAAGACTGCCGTTTTTTCTATTAAAAACAAACAACTACAACAACCATAAACCTGTATTTTTGTTTCTTGCACTTAAACATATTTTGTTTATTTTTATGTGGGTCTGACATGAAGTCTGTTTTTGATACAAGGTTTGGAATATGATGGACTCTTTGCCAGGGAACATGGTGAAGTAAGGCAGTCTATAGCCTCACATTCCAAATGTGAACCTCTCTTTGACTCATCTTTTAATAAACAAATACTTACCACCATAAAATCTCCTCTCCATTTGTCAAATGAAATGATGACATCATCATTTGTTTATAACCAGTGGCCTCTGCATGAAAAAGAAGAGGTCAAAATTGTTCAAATAACCTAATTTCACTCTGAAAATGCATCTTTCCTGCCAGCAGCCAGTACATCTCATACGTTTAAATCAAAACAATGCTTCCGCTTCTCCCGGTCAAAGCAACGGCCCCTTTAAGAAATCAAACTTAGCGCTGTTTGAAAGTGGCATCCTGTGATTGGTGGGATTATGTGGCCTGTTGGAGAGAAGAGAAAGCCCACCTCCTCCCTCAAACCCCCGACTCACACTGCCCTCTTTTTTTCACTAGTGACCGCTCATGCAGCTCACAAAAAATAGGTTAAAGCAAGAATACACAAACAGTCTTAAATATAATCTGTCATTGGTCATTTTAAATCAATATGCATTTAAAAAGACGATTACTGGAGCATTACTGCGGTCACAATTGCTTTCAGCCCCTGTTTCTGAAGCATGTTTTGATATGCATGAATGCATCTCTTAACCCTCATGCTATTTTTTATTTATTTTTTAAAATCTGGGTAAGATTTCTATGTTGTTGACCAAACAGACCTTAATTGGATTTAAATCATCTTATGTCAGACTATAAAAAACAAACAAATGGTATTCATTCATTCATTTTCTTAGTCCCTTTATTAATCCAGAGTCGCCACAGCGGAATGAACCGGCACAAACAAATGGTAATAAGATCAAATAATAAAATCAAAACTGTTATCCCCTAACATTAATAACATATTGCACCTTAAAAACAGGAGGACAAGCAATAAAAATACTTAAATAGGATCTGTCTATCTATCTATCTATCTATCTATCTATCTATCTATCTATCTATCTATCTATCTATCTATCTATCTATCTATCTATCTATCTATCTATCTATCTATCTATCTATCTATCTATCTATCTATCTATCTATCTATCTTTCTGTCTGTCTGTCTGTCTGTCTGTCTGTCTGTCTGTCTGTGAATAGGCAATGTATTTTGGTGCATTTAAACAAAACAGATTTTCTTAAACAGATATGTTTATTAAAATAATATTTTAATCACCAAACATGTTTAGAAATAGAAAGATAATATATTTAAATTCAAGCAAAATATTGCAAAAAAATTACAACCTACATTTTTTTGCTTCTCTTGATTTTTTCTGTTCTTTAAATTTGTATTTAATATTTTTCTATACAAATAAATTTGGGTGTACTTGTTTTTGGACTGTTGTCGTCACTTAATTTGTTAGATAAGCTTCAGATTTGGCTTTAGTACTGACTAATCTAATGTGTGTACACAAATATAATGTTCTATAGCTTCCTATTAAAAATATGAATGTAAATTCTGAATAAAAATATAAATACATTTATATAAAATATTAAATGCACTCTATCTATCTATCTATCTATCTATCTATCTATCTATCTATCTATCTATCTATCTATCTATCTATCTATCTATCTATCTATCTATCTATCTATCTATCTATCTATCTATCTATCTATCTATCTATCTATCTATCTATCTGCTTATTTATTATGTATCTTTGTGAACACCTTGGCTTTCATTCCCAACAAAAAAACCATGCTTGCCCCAGTGTTTTTTTAAATAAATAAAATAAAATAAAATAAAATTACAAAGTTAAATGTTAGAAACATATATTGTGCCGATGCATTATATTTCAGTTTTTCTCAGTCAATTTGGTTAATTTCTCAGATCAGAATTGAAATTCTCAAAACTACCTGTTCAATCTTCACATCATTGTGTCGCTTGCGCACATCAAAAAAGCAGTTTCTCATTCCGCTGAACAAGTTGCAAATGCTTTTGTACCTCCATGCACATGATTATGTGCAATTCTCTGCTTTTTCCTTCATTATCAATTGCTTATGTTATGTTGATTAAATGTATTATTTTGGTCTCTGTTGAATAGTCTCACCCCCCACAACATTTAATATCTTGTTCATGGCATACGTCTAAACATGAAAAATGGCTGAACAAGTTATCCTAATATTCTGTCATTATACATTTTTCTTTACATTTCTATTAGACTTTTTTTCTGAATCAGTCTACAACTGGTACATTTCTCCCAGGTAAACCTGGACTTTTCTAATGAAGGTCTAAAAGGAGATTGTCCTGTTCACATTTCTACTTTAGTTTTTTCTTTGTGCTATGCAGTGCTGTATTTTCCTTTCTGTATCACAATGACATCATCTGTCAACAAATTACTGTACAAACAGCAAAAAAAGAAAAAGAAAGAAAGAAAATTGCCACAGTTTACACCAGAACACGCATCCAGAGTACACTGTAGTATTGACAACATGACAAAATAATTTGACTGTCCTATTCATACACAATGACACAAGTACTCATAATTCTGATGGCACTGACTTGTTCATTGATACAGAAATCTAGTTTGGAGAGATGAACTAAGGATTTTGAGCAGGAGACTGGGTTTTGCAGGTAATCCGTGGTGTTTTGCTATTTGTATGCGCTGTTTTGAGAAATGCACATTTCATTTCTGATCTGTGAAATGTACCAAAGCGACTGAGAAAAACTGTAAGTTAATATCAGCATTTACCAATACACTGCAAAAAGTTGTGTTTGTTAGCAGTGGTTAATGCCCTTTATAATGCAATTAATAATTCAATTTCTATCAGCTTCCATTGATTAAACAATAAACTGTTTAGTTTAAACCTATTACAAAGTGTAACCAAAATATACTAGGCTTAATAATGGAAAAAACTTTTAAAATATGCGTTTATGACATATAATTACCTTCTTTTTTCTTTATGTCAACAATAATTTGCAATGGATCTCTCTTGTGTTTTAGATTTTCTCATGGCTGGTGTTTTTATGCGAGTGTAAAAATGCTCTAAATGAGAGAGAAGCAAAGGTAAACGCATTACATCATCTAGATGTAATCGTTTGACATGCATGGATGTACTGTATGTATTTAGTTTGGCCATTAAGTCAGTGAGGGCATCAGTAATAAAACATTTATCTGGCTATTACTTTACCTGACCTCTTGGTCAAAGTTACTAATGGATTCAGGGAGCGATTCCCTACAGAATGTGCACATTGATTTTGTGCTCGTCTGAAATATCTGGTCCGGCCTAATGCCACCGGAACGCACTGAAATGAAATTAGTGACCCGTTAAAATTTCCCTCCATTTCCTCTTTAAATAAATGGAAATTTGAAATGCTTGGAAGACATTGAGTAGGATAACATCTATCAAGTCTGGTAGTTGGAAACTGGCGACAAAAGAAAGTCATTTCCAATGCCTTGAGCTCTTAAATCATTCATAAAATCTGGATGTCATGGCCAAATGCCACATGCGACATCTACATAAAGACTCCTGGAGAAGAAGCGAATGGTTTCAGAGCGTTTTTAGATTGGATGTGATGCTCAAAAGTCTTCCTCTAAGATGATTTGAAGCTTTGGGTTGCACATCTATGTCATTCTGCTTCAGCTCCCTCAGACAATAATAATAAATTGGCCCATGACTACAAAGCTGTTTTTTTCTTCTTCTTCTTCTTCTTCTTCTCACCAGTGTGCGCTGCGTTCTTAATATCCTCCGCTTTGTCAGATGTGCCTCTGCGCTTGGCAAGAGAAATGCTCAGAGATGTTTATTGCTATCTGATAGATCACTCCTGCGCTGAGCTCAAAGTACAGGAGAAAAGATTCGCTATTGAACTGGTAATAGGAAATGCATTTTGGCCAATCGTGGTGACATTCTTCTTGTGCAAAGGAAAGGATGACCTGTTATGTTCCTGTCACTCGCTGGCCATTCTTTGCATTTCATGTCAGTCACCAGGCGCTACTGCGCTTCACAGGATTTACTTCCTTTGTTGTGCAAAGTGTCAGATTGTTGTGTTGGGGTAGGAGGGTGGACTAAAACACCATTATGCAGGCCTATATTTATACTATACAAAAAAAATCTATATATATATATAATTAAATATTATTATATTAAATATATCATTAAAAATGTAATAACAACTTCAATACAAAAATAATAATACATACATTAATTATTAAATACATTGTAGCTGTGTTTATTATATAGTTTATTTAACCCTTGTGCACTGTTCAGATTTTGTGCCCTTTTGTTATGCAAGGGATGAAAACATCCACTGAATTAAACTGCTTAAAAATGCATCAGATAAACATTTGTATATTAATATGATGTTTTTTTGCATAAATCTGGTAATCAACCTCAGTCCTGATCAAAACTACTAAATTGTTTAGAAAAATACAGGATTTTAACTCTTAAATTGCCAAGTTCACAAATGATTACACTGATTTGGTGAACAAACACACACACAAAATGATGTATTTTTAATATAAAATTAATTGTGGACTGGATTTGTTTTTAGCTTTCATCACAGTCTTGGAAATGTGAACGATTAGTAACAACATTGGTCTGATGCATTGTTAGATTTTCTTTTTTTCTCCCTAATTTACTGTTGGTGGCTGTTTATCGCCCCTACTAACTTCTATTATAACCACATTTGATGGTCCATAAGTACACAGTCTTTGTTTTTGTTTACTCCATGTGGTTCTGAGAGCTGAGATGCATATTTTCATTTTCTCAGACAAATCAAGGTAAGTGAGCAAAGGTCACTCTCACACACTCACAGACACACATACATACATTTTAATTTGCTGTTATACTCCATATAAAATCCAGAAACTAGCTCTTTTTTTTGCACAGGCCTATCTAAAAGGTTTAATGGTGCCAACAGATGATCAACAGTAAAAATGACAAGTTTGACCACTTCCCAAAAAGGAAAAACAACAACAATCAAAAATACATGATTATATGGTGTCATGGTTTTGTAATTAAAAAAATGTGGTTGTAATGAAAGTCAATGTGGCAAAAATAGCTACCAATAGTAAATTAGGCAGACAAAAATGAAAATTAATCAAAAACAATGCATCAAAGGCAATGTTGTTTCACATGTCCAAGACTTAAAAAAATCCAATCCACAATTACTTTTTATGTTGAAAATACATCATTCTGTGTGTTTTCTTTACCGAATCAATGACGTCATTTGTGAACTTGGCAATTAAATAGATAAGTCTTATAACTTTCTAAGCAATTTTGTAGTTTTGATAAGAACTGAGGTTGATTAACCGATTTATGCAAAAAAAATGTAAAAAATATTCATCTGATGCATTTTACAGCAGTTTCATTTAGTGGATTTTTCATCCCTAACACAACAAAAGGGTGATACATTTGCACAGAGTCTATTGTTGAGTTTTTATCAATAATAATAATAATAATAATAATAATAATAATAATATTCTCAAAATATGTGTCAAAATAAGATTTGTCACCAAAAAGCACAGCTGCTAACTGAAACACGGAAAAGGTTATGTCCAAATTATGACATAATCATCCCAGTGTAGATGAAAACATCCCCAACAGTACATAAGGGTTAAGTTATATATAAGTTATATTTTATATTTAAAAGATATATTAGAATATTATGTTTATGAAGAAAGTTATGTACTAAATGAATCTCTCTATGTGTGTGTGTATGTAACAAAGCATGATAATAAGGCATATGATACTGAATATCAAATGCCTATATTTCTAGATATAGACATACATCATTTGATACTTATTTTTTACAGTGTTATTTATATAATGCATATAAAAGTACAAATCAATAATAATATAAAATTACATACATATATATATATATATATATATATATATATATATATATATATATATATATAATATATATATATAATTATTATATAAGTCATTTGAATATGTAATCAGACATAAGGCATATAATAAAGCTATTTATAATATGTGTGTGTGTGTGTTTATGAGTGTGTAGGTATAAATTTATAATTAATTAAAGCACTATTTATTTGATTAATTCCCTTGAAATGTATTCGTTCTCTGCACTAACTGTGGCTTTTACCAGACGGTGTCTATTATCATTTTTGTCTTTAGCGCTGAATAAATTCTCAGTGTTAATGGGTTTGCATGTGCTGGCCCTTTCGACAGGCCTATAGAAGAGCCCTGACCCCTGCTGCTCTGCTGAGATTTGTGTCGTGTCCCCAGGGCCCCGCACCTCACCACATCGGGGAACGCTTTCAAAATGTAAACATGTGCTAAGCTGGATTTGCACCGTCAGGTTGAGAGATAATACAGCATGCCTATAGTAGCTCAGCTGCTGCTTCCATTGACAGAGTACAGCCTTAATTCAAAATAGCCCATAAACTGGTGCGCTTTTGGGTCAATGCTATTTTAAACCGCATTACACAATAGCGCTCTACTCTGTTTTAATCATACCACATAATCATGGCCGGCTGATCATTAATCTAATGTGATTCCAGTGCATTGGAACATACTAAGCTGGATTCAGAGATTAATCTCATGTTTTAATCTCACTCAGAGTTATGTATGAACATCAGTTTGGTTGTTAACCTAACTAGGAACAACAACCTAGTTAAAAAAAAAACACTGAATACCCCAAATCCAAAGGTAATCTACCTTCTGTGATCATACTGAGAGCAATATTAGAGTTTTACAGCTCACTGCTCCCTTGTATGTTTTTTCTATCTACTTGGAAAAGTCTGTTTGGATGGCTGCCCGGATACATGGATTTAGGTATGTAATTTTCCCCATTTTTTCTCTCTCTCTCGCTTCCCTTCTTTTTCCCTTTCCTCTCTATCTCTCACTGGAGCAAGGCTATTTTAGAGAGAGAAAACTAAAACTTTTGCTCAGAAAACTGAAATAAAATAAAATATGCACAATAAATGAAAGTGGTAACACTTTAGAATAACGGTCCATTAATTAATGTATTAACTAAGTATGAATAATATTGTAAAACATTCATAAATTATAGTTCTACATGAACTAATGCATTATTCAAATCCAAAGTTGTGATTGTTAACAGTTAATACACCGTAGGTTAACATGAACTAACATTATTTAACTTAAATATCAATAAAGTCATCTGGAATGGCAAAGAAAGCATTCTTGCAGGACTTCCTGAGCTCATCAAGATTCTTTAGATTCATCTTCAATGCCTCCTTCTCCATCTTACCCCAGACATGCTCAATAATGTTCATGTTTGGTGACTGGGCTGGCTAATGCTGGAACACCATGACCTTCTTTGCTTTCAGGAATTGTGATTTGGAGACTGAAGTATGAGAAGGAGCGCTATTATGCTGAAGAATTTGCCCTCTCCTGTAGTTTGTAATGTAATGGAGAACACATCTTGATAGATCAGGCTGTTGATGTTGCCATCCACTCTGCAGATCTCTTGCACACCCCTATACTGAATGTAACTCCAAACCATGAGTTTTCCTTCACCAAACTTGACTGATTTCTGGGAGAATATTGGCTCCATGATGGTTCCAATAGGTATTCTGCAGTATTTGTGATGATATGGATACAGTTCAACAGATGATTCATCAGAAAAATCTACCTTCTGACACTTTTCCAAATGACGACTGATATTGACAACAAGACTTTTGTCAGGTAGTGTAGATGCGCTTGTACAGCCAAACATGTTAAGCACATCATTTATACAAACATCATAAAACAGGTGGTCGATCTTTTCTTCATCTGACAAAAATGTAAACTAGGCATTTTTAACTACACATATACTATATGTAGTTAAGGTAGTTATATCCTTTAATATAAGACTAATAAGTTCTTCATAACACTTATTATTTATTTTTTTTATTTTATTTCCTATTATGCATAAACCAATTCTATAAAGGGTTTAAATACAGTTGTGTGGAAACTGTGTGTGAATAAAGTCAGCATCCAATGCTAAAAATTAATTATATATTTCATATATCTATATAATTTATTATATATTATCACACTTGAATAAAAGCAGTCTGCAGAAAAGCTTTTATTAACATCTCCCACCCATTAGTGATGATTTGTCCCTCATTAGCATGAACAGCCCTGAGTAAGAAGCAGACATCTGGCGTATGAGTTTTGAATCTGCCATATAGCCCCGCCTTCTTTTGAAAAGAACAAAATCTCATTAGAATTTAAACCGGCAGTCACAAAAATGGCACAATTTGGATCAAAGCCTAAAAGGGGTAGTTTCAAAGAGTTATATATAATTATTTCTGATGTTTTGAGCTGAAACGTCACATACAGACTCTAGCGACATCAGAGACTTATTTTACATCTTGTAAAAAGGGGTATAATAGGTCCCTGGTAAATATGATTTACAGTTTAGTGTCTGTTTGAACAGTTATATTTTTAAATAAGAGGTTTGCACTAGAGGTAAACTTTCCTCTGATCGATTCTGGATGTGTTTTATTAACTCTGTTAACTAGAAATACTAAAACTTAAACAAAATACGTGTTCACATAATGAAAACAAAACTTCAACGAATAAAAACCAGTAATAGAACAAATTTTAAAATAGTATTGAAATCTAAAATGCTAAATTATAATAATCTTGCTCTGGAGAGGCACCAGATGAGTCCGTTAGTTTGCACAAAACTCTCATTCAGCCTATAGGTTTGTGTTTATAATTCAAAGTAAGTGTTTTCATTGTGTTATTCAGCTCTTTCTTTCTTTTTAAATGCAGAAATCTTTAACAAAATTGTTCCTCATAAGAGGTACAGAACTTGCCTCTCAGGAATGAATATGAACAAGTTCCCTATTCTCTCATACAAGTGATAACGGTTAAAAACTCCCCCCGTCCCGCAGCCTCCCTCTCAGGGCCAACACTGGCAGTAAAGAACAATAGCTTAAGGGTATACAATTTTGACCAAGCCAGCAGCAACTGCTTGTCCATTCATATGCATCTGTAATTTAATACTGTTCTGAGGCCTGCGCCGGCCCCTCCCACTCCTGCACAATATAGAGGCTCTTTCCAATGCGCTCTGACCAATGACCATTGTAATCCCCAATGTCCCCTGCTTTCTCCTTCAATTCAGATGTTACCCGGGTTACCCCATTAGGGCTACTCTTCATAGTTTGCATCAGCATGGGGTCTAATTCGAAAGTCCCTACTGCTTCAGTAAATAATTAGCACATCAAACCCCCCTCAGGCTCCTCACAGGAAGCTTAGGTCACTAGAAGAGGTTTATTTTGATGAATGCTGTGCTGTTGCGTTCTGGGACGGTGAGTTTTACTTCCCCAACTGACGTTCTTTCAGGTGTTACTACTGAGTGTAGTTTAGAAATTAAGAGAAAATAGGAAAGCAGTGTGTATTTCTTCACGCCCAGGACTTAACAGCTGGGCTTTTTTTTTTTTTTGCATATGTAAGCTGGTTAAAAGAGTCATAAAGTGCCAAAGAGATTGGCGGTTGCATGGCAGAATGGGAAAAACAAGTGATGAAATGAGTTTGCAATTACACAGCCTGACAGACCCCTGAAATTCGTAGCGCTCTATTTTCATTTTCGTAAGCTGTTTTGCCCTTTAATTGGGACTAGCATGCTGTATGTGTGCTGGTGTCAAACTGTGAAATCTAAACTCAAACTGGTGGCATTAAAAGAGTATTATTGTAAAACTGCCTACGTTCCTTGTAGTTGTTTCCACCTCAGCAATCTGATGTAAACAGTATGACTATGAGAGCCTGTTGTTGAGAATGACAATTCAAATCAGGGCGATCAGGCATCACATTTGTAGCAGACAGTCCAATATTTCACCTCTATTTTAAGTATTCTGACTTGTCATGAGTGATGTTTTGTCCTGTTTCACTTTCCTTAAAAAATACTTAATCAATAGGAACCAATCAAGTCACAGTCATTTCAAGGAACAAAGATACCATGCAATAAAGTAATTTACACAAAAAAGCAATTGACAATAATAGCAATTAAAAATATCTATTTTATTTGATCTTTTTTTGTTATTTGTGTATTATTCCATTCAATTTGGCCACCAACACACTACAGTGTTGCCATGTATTGCTAGGGCAAAAAGTGCAAATGAGACCCAGCCCTTAATAAGCTTAAACCCAATGCTTTGTATTAGATTGGTCACATACCAGATTACCACGACTTGCAGCTGACTACTTTTTTTTTTTTTTTCATAAACAGGACTGCTGATATACAGACACTTATGTGGACATGGCAACATTTCCTTCTGTGAAACAGCCATCTAGACAAAAACTAGAGGCTAAAGTTTTTTTATGAATTTTGATGTTGACATGAGAGCTAACAGGACTGCGCTGGGACTACAAATGCAGTTGGCAGAAGTCACAGTGCCACCATCAACACTATTGCTCAGACTCAACAGACTGTGTTCTGAGGGGTTGCTAGGCGGTTGATAGTGTGTTCTGAGAAGCAGTTGCTACACTCAAAAAAATATTACTGCTGCTTGTTCAAACAACCTTTTTAAAATGAGCTGAAACAACACAATTATTGTAATTTCTTTGGATTATTTATGTGTTTTCTTTTCAGTCCACTTAAATTTGTAAACTTTCAATTTTACTTAAGAGTTTTGTGTTGGGACAACAAAGAAATTGTATTCAAAATTTCACCCTTAGCTGATGATTGATAATAAAGCTTGTTTGGCATGCTGTCCCATAAAGAGAGCCCTGAGCTCGTGAGATCCTGGAGCCCAGACACCCCCCCCCCCACCCCCACCGCGTTGCAGGGCGAGAGGGGAGTCCGTGTTCAGGTAGGTCTAGAGAACTCCCCTGCTTGATAATGATATATGTAGATTATGAATGCTATAGAGTTAATACTGGATTCAACGCTTGTCTATAATGTCAATTTAGTTTTGTCAATTTACTTGTGTTACACGTTTTTGGTCTGTGGGAGGAAACAGGAGAGCCCGGGGAAAACCCACGCAAACACGGGGAGAACATGCAAACTCCACACAGAAATGCCGACTTGGCCAGGTAAGATCTGAGCAAGTGACATTCTTGCTGTGAGGCAATGATGTTAACCATTAGGCCTCTGTGCTGCCCTGACAAGGAAATGGGAGGAGTAGACGAAGATGGCTAAGGTAAGATACTTTGGTTATTTATAGTGGTTTAGGAATCGTCTGATTGGTGAATCATGCGTTAGCTAATGGAGACCAGCTGCTATCAATCATAAGCACCTGCTTCTCTTAAAATTAGTTAATAAATAAACTTCACTTGGTTCAACTACCTGGTTAGGAGATTTGTAGCTCCCAGCATGAGCTAGATAGTTCGAGCTTGGGATTGAATTAAGAGAGGGAAATGTTGACAATAAAAAGTAATCTTAGGTGTTAGGTTTACAGTTAATACAAAGACTTATCAAAGTTTAATCTTCACTTTAGTTTGAAGATTTAGAAGAGTTTCATGTCATGCTTTGAGTTTTGAGGTTAACACCTTGCAGAAGCACACATGCTTTGCGCTTTGGCAGCTTAATTATCAAAAATGCAGTTTGTTGCTTTGCTCAGTGAGCAATAACTGCCCTAAAATTAGTTTTGAGATCAGTCTCAATCAACTGTATATGAAACACATTAAACATGCTTAAAATGGCTCTTTTAGTTCATTTAGGACAACAAATAAAACTAAAAGACTTCAAAACATACAACACATAATAGACATACATGATATTATCAGACCTTTGAGTTTAAGTTAAATAAAAATACAAATGTATTTAAACTTTTATTTGATAAAATCATGTTGGACCAACTCAATTGCATATAATTGTTGGTGCTAAACAAATGTATTGGATAAAAATCCAGCCCTCATTTAAATTGAATTCATCCAATGAGTTTTTTTTTTTTTTTTTAGTGTAGGGTGTTCTGAGTGGTTGCTAAGGTGGTGTTAGCTGGTTGCTAGAGTGTTGTGAGTGGCTGCTAGGTAGTTGTTGCTAGAGTACTCTGAATTGCTAGCCTTGCTTACATGTTTGATCAGATCTTTATACTAAGTAAGCATTTCTAGTATTTTATAACACTTAGCTAATCATTATTAGCATGTAGCTAATCACTGCTAGCATGTAGCATACAGAAAGTCCTCTTTGCTAACATGAGTCAAAGAGCCAATGCCCAGCACCCTACAATGTTCTGATGCTGAGCTATCACTGTTGTTAAATGGTTGCTAGGTTAGTCTAACATGTTGCTATGGAGTTGATTGACAGAATTTCTTTTTCAGAGTTATGATGTGTCAACGTTTAGTTCCACATCAAGCCAATGGGAGTTTTCAGAATTTTCCAAGTCAGATATAGGAAAAGATATAGCATAAATCTGCAGCTAACTAAATGTCCTAGCTAGCTTTTGACTTTCTTCCTCATATAAATAAAATAAATTCTGAATACCGAGGTGAAATAAAGAAATAAATACGCAAACAAACAAATTAATAAATTCAAGAAAAAATTGTAAATTAGATTTTAAACCATGCATTATTTTCTCAGAAGGCAAAGCAATATACATTTATTTAATTAGCACATTTCATACACAATGGTAATTCAAAGTGCTTCACATAAACAAGAATACAGGAAACAAGTAAATAAAAATTATTAAAATGATTTTAAAAATGATTAAAACAGATTAAAATGTGTTAAAACAGGTTATAAAAGAATTTCAAGAGTTCACACTTAGCTGATAATCAATAAAGAGTATTTGGCATGCTGTCCCGGGAGAGAGCCCTGAGCTCGTAATATCCTTGAGCCCGGGGCTCCCACTCGTTAGAAGGGCGAGAGGGGAGTTCGAGCTCAGGTAGGTCTCGAGAGCTCCCCTGCTTGTCGCTGCGTGAGAAGTGTAAACTAGGGTTGTTTCATTGATAATTGTTTAGTCGATTGACTATGTTTTTGTGTTTTTGGACGGTGGGAGGAAACCGGGGGACCCGGGGGAAACCCACGTGAACACGAAGAGAACATGTAAACTCCGCACAGAAACACCAACCAGTCCTATAGGAAGTTGAACTAGTGGTGTTCTTGCTGTGAGGCCACAGCGCTAGCTGCTGGGCTACCGTGTCGCCCATCGGAAAAAGAGGGAGGAAGTAGGGGCGGAAGGGGGGAGCTTCAAGGCGAAGGTAACTGGAGTGAAAAACTCTGGTTATTTATAATGCGTCCGTAATCATCTAATTGGTCAGATTACGAAGCTAATGAGGAGCCAGCTGTGTTGATTATAAGCACGTGATCCTCTCGAAATTAGTTTATGAATAAACCACACGAAAAAGAAAAAAAGACAATGTTTTACAAAAATTACATGTATTTCTCACAATTCTGGTGATAGATTTTCTCTCAATTACGACACAAATTTATTTCTTAAATTTCTAGTTATTTTTCCTCAGAATTCAGAGACGTAAACGCACCACTGAAAGTTCTGTTTATTATCTATATCACCAATTGTGAGTTCAAAAGTGAGAATTGCAAAATATAATCTGTCAAGTCTAAGAAAAAAAAACCTTAAACAGTCAAAATTGCTTTAATTTTTTTATTCCTTGTCCTTTCCTTGCCATTTTTCTGAAAATCAGTAATTATTTTAATAGTCAATGGCCAAAACTACACGTTGTTAGTTTGGTATTTGCCTCATTTTCTACAATGCTAATTGCTTTGTAATGCAAGTTGTGCACATGTTGTTTACTGAGAGAACAATAATTAAACATTATCGACAGCAGCCAGCCCCCCTCTTTAGTCCCAACAAAGCATAACATTTTAAAGCCAATTTTAAGAACTCGTCGCCCTTAATAATTAATCACAGCGTGATAAACAATTCATACCCAGTACAGCCAGATCTATATCCATTATGGATATATGTAATAGTCATTAAATATACATTCCTCTTTGAGCTTCAGTTTCTCAATCTCCAACAAAACAAACAGGCAAATTACGGGAGGGTGGGATCTCCGGGAGTTGGCCGCGCAGTTGAAGGCTCTGAATCGGACAGACGAGGTGATTTTGTTGGTTCCCCAGAGTTTTTCGAGAGCAGCGCAAGCCTCGCAGACGATACGAAAATAACACAACGTCTGGCCGCACTGACAACAGGCAGGTTGACGCAGAGGGAGCAAACAACATACAGGCAGAAATGCAAAGTGCAGCTGTCTGTCATTTGTGGCGACTGCTTGTTAAAGAGACCTTGAAGACATTAGAGGGATGTGTTTTTCCCTTCTTCGGTTGCACTTCCAACATGCACTGTTACCCTGTAGGCCTTGTCTATTTCGAGGAAGAACTGATGATAACTCTGCTGGATAGTTAGACAGCAAATCCTTACTAGGTAGAGACTGTCTCAACTGGAATGTTGAAATGGTGATGTGTTTTTTTGTAAATTGTGTGGGTTTGAACCTGGTTATGCTTAAAGTCTGTGTGAAATCAAAATTAAGTTGTTTTGATTTTGATAGCGCACATTGCTATTCTTTAGGTGAACAATTAATCTGTGGAAGATAATCCATTGAAAAAATACATTGTTTTGTAATCTTCAATCAAATTCAGACCATTTGCTTCTATTTTGGAGTGGTGGTCCTTCTCTGATGATGTCAGTTTGCCAACCCATTTCCGTATCAGAGTAAGGTCATACATGACTTAAGCACAGACTAATCATAACAGCTAGATTTTTACACATTACGCCACTTTCCCACAACATCTAAACACATTAGCCTGCTGTCTGTCAGTTTACTGAAGTGTGCTTGTGTGAAATGTGACAAGAACACAGCCTTACTATATGGATTTAAACACTGCCCAGACAGAGCAAATGTTTTAATTTAAGGAAGGTGGAAATATGGCTAAACCCAAACATTTATAAAAATGTATTCTCATCTCATGTACCAGAAGTAAAATAAAATGTATAAAATAAACAAAAAAAAATTGCACTTTGGGAGTAAAATATACAACCCAGGCTCATTTTTGATGCATACCCCATATACAGTTCTGGAGATCGCAAAGTACGTCCCAGGGGGTATGTTTTTTGAAGTTTTTGTTTTCACGAATGCACCAGAGGCCGCTGTGTATGCTTTTTCAGACCTCAATTTTCTCTCGCGAGTGCCATATGTGCCTGCTGTTATTGTGTAAATCTGCTGTCAACTGACTTACTGATCGACCGACCAATTCTCCTTTCTCATTCCCTAAACCCAACCGATAGTGTTTTCAACAGCTCAGATTGACCCGATCACCCCCTTCCTTAAACCCAACCGACAGTGTTTTCAAAAGCAATCCAGAAAAAGAAAAGCCCTCGCCTGATTTTTACCACGTTTTCGGAACTTACCACGTTCTCACTTGTTGTTTATTTTATTTTTTGCCCTTTTGTTTTTGTTTTACCTGCTTTCTGGAACCGTTCTTCACCGGTGTTACGACCCAAAACTCAAAAACTGGCTCGAATAATAACAACAATCAAGGTTTGAGCCGAACATATGAAAAGACACAGACGATTGAATTAATAAATTGACGTCCCCTCAATACTCTTTAATTTTCATAAATCATACGTTAACAAACATTAACATTAAGAGACATTAACAAACATTAACAAAAATCATGTAGACAGGAAGGGCAGCTAAGCAAAACAGGTCACTGACTATCACTGTTTTTAAATGGACAGATCTTACCTACAACTCCTGTGAAAGGAATAAAAAACAAGTGAGTCTTCCAGGCCACTGCTTTCCTTTGCTAAACTAAATAAATAACAAAAGTAACTATGAAAAATAATCCACTACCTGCTACGAAAACAAAGTATCAAAATGAACAAACTAGTTAACACATTCCGAACTAAAGAATCAAAAGGTTACCAAGAACAAAACTCTCAAGAGAGCGGCATGTAGATGGATCGCCTGGCATGCGGAGTACTGCCAGCCAGACTGCCTGAGCGCAAGTCACCACCGAGCTGAGGGAGAGCGAGAGACTGAGAGAGACTGAACCGCCATTGCTGTCAGCCTTATATACTGGGAATCCCCAGTGACGTCACGGGCGTCATCCAATCCTGGACACGCAGTGTAAAAAAACTCCACCTACAACTCAAGCGCAACAAGGACAAACCCGCAACAAATAAATAAACAAATTAAATAACACAGACCCACGTAACAACCGGACTTAAACCCCGTCTTTGCAGTCAACTCCTTTCTGCGTCTCAAGTCCGCCAATTTACACGGCGAGCCACTGGATAAACTGGTATCCACAAGGAAGTAAGTGGTCAGCTGGTAGTAGTGCAAAAAGAAAACAGAAGCCGTCGCCCCCATAGCATACGTTTTAAAGACTAAATGCAGCCATACGTAGCTCTGGCTACATAATTCGTGCTCTCCAAAATGTTTGTGGGGGTAAGTTTTTACAATGAGCCTGTGCTGAAAATATATGAGCCATGGGTTTCCTGATGACATATTGCAATACTCTTCTTTGGTTTTCAGTCAGTTTACCCAGAAATCTAATCTCTGTGGTTTATTACTCGTCCTTTCATCTTTTCAAGACATTTGGTCATCTTCAGAACATAAATGAAGGCTTTTAAGATTAAATCCAGGAGCTTCAAAGTTCAGAAAAGGTATCAAAAGCATTGTCAAAACATTCCATGTGACTTTAGTGGTTCAACTGTAATCATATGAAGCTCCAAGAAAACTTTTGTGTAAAAAAACTGTAAAAATGACTGTCATTAACGTCTTCTCTTCTTCATGGGTATATATTTACTATAGGCAATACAAAGTATTTGCCATTAGAGTCAACCATGCAACACACAAGAGTCATATTCAGTAAACACGCACCCTGACCTGATGCAGAAGACAAGAGTAAAAAGGTCATTTTTACAGTTTTAAACAGCTGCCACTTTTGAAGTTTGTTTTAGACGCCTTTTTCAACTTTTTCAATTCAATTCACCTTTATTTGTATAGCGCTTATACAATGTAGATTGTGTCAAAGCAGCTTTACATAAAAGGTCACAGTAAATAGGAACAGTGTAGTTCAGTTTGTAGTGTTTAAGTTCTGTTCAGTTGAGCTCAGTTCAGTGTGGTTTAATAATCACTACTGAGAGTCCAAATATTGAAGGGCAAATCCAACGATGCGCAGCTGACCAACTGACAAAAGAATCCATGAAGCAACAAAATTTTTACCTAAATTTCTCAGCGAGCTCAGAACACCTGACATTAAATTCCTTTGAAAGATGCCACTATCGATTATGAAGTTGATTAATGATGCATTACTTAAAAAACATTCCAAATATAGCGTGACAAGAGACGAGCTCAAAGAAAAGCAACTACTCCATGATCTGTGCACGATCGCCCCCTATTTTATTGCAAGTAAACCCTGATGTCATATGGGATGTTTTGCTTCATTTTCTGAACTTTGTATGTCTGAGGACTGTTACTGTATATAAAAACTATTTAAAAAGATGAACGAAGGTGTTGGGATTGGAGTGACATAATTCACCTATAGTGCATGTCTTTGGACTTGTGGGAGAAACCACAGAACCCGGAGGAAACTTACGCCAATACATGCAAACTCCTCACAGAAATGCCAACTGACCCAGCCGAGGCTCGAACCAGTAACCTGCTTGCTGTGAGGCGACAGCGCTACCCACTGTGCCACCGCACCACCTGATTTATTTTTCTTTAGTATTTATTTTCCTTATATAGTCTGATGCAAAACATTCTGGGAACTAAAAATCTACTTCAAGTTCAGCTTAAAAAATCTAAATTTGAGTTAATGTGATTTTGTCTGTTCAGTACAATTTTATTTCATACGTTCTGAACTGATTTGATACACTTCACTGTTTACAGTGCATTTGATGTCAATCTTGTACACAAGTAGGTCATGAAAAATGAAACCTCACGACTGCCGGCTGCAGTTTTTAGCACTGTTCTTGAAGCATGCCAGTCTATAGACTGCGCCATGTCATTGTTTGTTTACAGGCTTCACCTCACTCAGCCTGCAAGCCGTCTGCATGCTTAGCGCAGCAGCTATTTACAGCAGGGGCCACAACTGTGATCAAAACCAGCCGCTCATTGATTTCCAAACATGCATTATGCTGCTAACATATATTATCAAAGCAAAGTGCTTGCTTGACTGTCTTTAATGCTCAGCAGGCTTTAAGATATGCGCAAGGCAAGGGTTATAGCAGAACGGGAGAGAGAGGAGGTCATTTCTGTTATGCAGAGCCTTTGAATTCTTTGACTTTATTCATTCTAACTTGGTTGTTAAGAAAAGTGCCAGAAGGCATTAGAGGATGGAAACGAACAAACTTAGTTATGAACTGACTTTTGCTTTTTGACTTCTAGGTTACATGAGGGTGCCATCTAGTATATTTTAACATTCTTTTAAAGTTGTTGTTTTTTCCCCCCAATATTTTTATTTCTTATTTCATATATGAACAATTATGTAAATTAAATTAAAGTAAAAAAAATGTTTGAATGAACAATGTACAAACAAATAAAAGTAAAAAAAATCATAATATTTAAAAAAACAATTAAATTACAAAAACATTTACATTAGTAAACAATTAAATAGAAATAAAAAATAAAACAACAACAACAGCAAAAATAATAATAATAAGGATTCTATATAGTTGTATATATGTGTGTGTATATATATATATACATATATATATATATATATATATGTATATGTGTGTATATATATATATATATATATATATATATATATATATATATGTATGTATATGTGTGTGTATATATATATATATATATATATATATATATATATATATATATATATATATATATATATATATATATATATATATATATATATATATATATATATATATATATATATAAACGGGGGGGCTGTTATAATAATAATAATAATAATAATAATAATAATGAATAAATGTCTATAATTTGTAGATATTATACACATTTAATGAAATATATATAAATATAATATATATTAATATATATAATATATATATATATATATATTATTTATGCTATATTTAATATGCATGATGCCTACTCTAAACAGGATTGACCCAGTCCAGAAAGCAATCAAATACAAAATGGGGAGAAAAAAGAATAAGCTTGAGCAATGATTGTAGTCACATGTGAGGAGAAACAATGTAAGTCTTGTATAATAGCAAGTTCTTAAATAGGAGAGTTGTAAAATATAGTTCTCAACCTATCTTAATTAGAAAGGCTAATGCGTTAATTAAGTGTGGAGGTCGTTAGGTGCAGTCTGCGGTCTGCGGTGCTGTAAAATCATTTCTTACTTTCTCTCCCTAATAATCCTATTACAATGCCGCTTAGTACAGAAACTATACTTCCCTCATTCTTTAAGCTCCGGCCTCAACCATGTAATTGCTCGGCATTTAAAGCAATCTGGTCAGTGGCGACAGAAACCTGCTGTGCCCTGCAGAAGTTAATGATACTGAAAGGCAACACCAGACTGCGGGCACATGCTTCCTTATGCTTGAACCTCCAGTTTGCCAATGGGGTTTATTTTATTCTTTTGAGAGTTAACGTTTTAGAGAAGTGTGGTGGTAATGGAAGAACTATGGACTACGTGGACTGAGTCTTGTTTAGTTTGAAAGCAGCTGGGTTGCACCTTTTTTGTGGTTTTGACACAGATTAATACTTCAGTCGGCTGTAGCTTAATATAGATGCAGATTTCCTGATGGTCAGGTTGGTGTCATTCTTCAGGAGAGCCAATGGTTGAGTGACAGGCCGTTTTGAGTTGTGGTTTCAGACTGAAAATTCATCAGCCTTAATGTCGGAAATTCATCTGGATTACTTTTTATGTAATGATGGAAGAAAAAAAAAGCACTTCCAATATGGCACTGGATGATTTGAAGTGAATAGCATACATGTCGTATAACCTGTGGTTAGTAATAGATAAATAATTCTAGCCAGAGATAAGTCTATTTCAAACTGAATTTGGTATATATATATATATATATATATATATATATATATATATATGTATATATATAATTTATCACCCCTTTTTGCCCTCAGAACTGCCTTAATACTTTGTGGCATAGGTTCAACAAGGTACTGGAAATATTTTTCAGAGATTTTGCTCAATATTGACATGATAGCATCACGCAGTTGCTGCAGATTTGTCCATGATGCGAATCTCCCATTCCACCACATCCACAGATTTGGTGACTGTGGAAGCCATTTGAGTACAGTGAACTCATTGTCATGTTCAAGAAACCAGTCTGAGATGATTCGCGTTTTATGACATGTTGTGTTATCATGCTGAAAGTAGTCATTAGAAGATGGGTACACTGTGGTCATAAAAGGATGGAGATGGTCAGCAACAATACTCAGGTAGGCTGTGGCGTTGACACGATGCTCAGTTGGTACTAATGGGCCCAAAGTTTACCAAGAAAATATCCCCCACACCATTACAGCACCACCAGCCTGAACTGTTGATACAAGGTAGGATGGATCCATGCTTTCAGGTTTTTGATGCCAACCTTACCATATATTAGTATCTATACTAACTATATATTAGTAATAAATTAACTATTGATCAAATTAAGTGTCATATTAAGGATATCATAAAGATTACTGTGAAATACACCACAAATACTATAATCTGATGACAATTTGTAATAACTATGGTGAATTTTGTGACTGAGGGTGCTTTCACGCCTGTGGTTCGGTTCATTTGGTCCAGACCAAGATCAATGAATGATTGTAGCATTTTTCTGCCATTTTTTGGTCTTTTTCACACCACACTGATTGCTTTGGTCCGAAACAGTTGAAAAGAACCAAAATGCAGTCATATGACAAAATCCACATCACTCATTGGCCAGATGTTATTAACATGCAGAAAAATGCCAATGGAACTACCACAAGTAAACAAACTAGCAGACACAAAATGTCGCTTTTTACTATGGAGGGATGACTGTGCTGGCTGTATCCCTGGTTATAGTATACTATATAGTTTGTATCCATCACTTTAGACAAACTATATATTTTGAGAATGAAGTGCGGCTGTGGCTGGAAAACAATGTTTTAATGCAGGAGGAGGCGTGAATTAATTTAATGAATAAACTGCGACATGGTCATCTTCCGAAAAATATTGCCAATGATGCATCAGGTAATGTTTTTCCCTATATTTCTCTGTTTCAAATTGTTGGTGAAGCACTGTCACCCACACCCTATAAGATGGGACAGCGCATTGGACTACGGCAGCTGGATTAGTCTAAAAATGCGCAGTACTTTTTGTGGTCAAATCATGTTCGCACCACAAACAAACTGCTCCAGGGTTTGTTTGAAAGCATACCGAGACCACCTCTTCAAGAACGCTTCCTTGGTCTCAGTACGCTTTTTGGTGTGCACTCGAGTGCGATTGCTACATTCACACCTGTCCAAATGAACCGTACCAAGAGGGAAAAAGAACACCAGTGCGATTCAACCGAACTAAATAAGGCAGCTGTGAAAACACCCTAAATTTTGCAAATTTGTATCATTTCATGGTATTTCTACTATATTCTTAAAGTTATGTTTAGAGGCTTGCCTTCATCCTTTTCTCCCTGGAATTGTGTGATTTTACATAAATTATATTTTATAAATTAAAACGTATTAGTCACTAATCTGCCAAAAATAAAATAGCAACATTTTCCTAAATGCTTCCCTCATTCAGCGCCAATCAAAATACAAACATATATGTGGCTCTCATGACATTATTTGCATAATATATGTAATTTTAGAATATAAGTCATGACACATTTCAAATATAATGAATATTTTGCAAATAT
The DNA here is from genome assembly GCF_903798145.1 of Danio aesculapii. NCBI lineage: Eukaryota > Metazoa > Chordata > Actinopteri > Cypriniformes > Danionidae > Danio > Danio aesculapii. The sequence continues at coordinate 16,523,002 of NC_079451.1, forward strand.
ATGATACAAAATAAAATAAAAAAATAAACATCATGAAAAAGCGAGAATGGCTGAACAAAGTATACTACCCAAGGTAACCTCGTGGTTTAGGGTCGTAACACATGACAAACCCATATCTTCCAGTTTTATGGACTAATGGTATTGTCTCTGTAAGCATGTTTTTTAGAAGGCACATGTGCTCATAAAGGGTGGATATTGTCTCTTTGTGCGACGTCGATTGATGCTTGCGTTTACACACCAAACATTGATCGTGACCTCTTCCTGCTCTTGCTTTCTTTATTGTTTGTGGTAGTATAATAAGAATGGATTACTTGACTAACCCTAATGCTGAATTAGTTACATAGTAAACCACATTACAGGGTCTAGTGCTGGATGGTTAGAGATAAAACAATAAATATTGGGTTCATAAAATACCTGTCAGATGAGTACAGAAGATAAGACCGATATTACAGTGAGCTCTGCGTCTTTAATGGAAATGTCATTTCGTTGACAAGATACGTTATTAAGCTCAAGGTTTACATGTATGTATGGATGTATGGATGGATGGATGTATGTATGCATTCATGTATTGTCTCAACACAAATAGATTAAGATAACTTTATAGTTTTTACAAATTTAAGTTGAATGAACATAAAACAATAAGGTTCCACCCAAAAAAACTTTAAGAATTGTATGGTTTCAACTGATTTTAAATATGTATGTATGTATACAAATTTAAACAGTCTGATGGCAGTTCATAACTATATATATATATATATTTTTATTATTATTTGTTTAGCTAATCAATGTGAATTTGTATGATCCCACTTGTATGTTCCTATTACAATGATCACGTTCCAGTGATGAATCTGTTTAGGTCTAGACCTTCATGTGTACCTTAGGCCCCGTTTACACTAATATGTTTTAGATTTAAAACAGCATTTTAGAATGAAAACGATCTGCGTCCACACTGGTGTTTCCCCCTGTGTTTCTGAACAACACTCCGTCCACATTACACAACTGAAAACGCATATCACGTGACCACACACACACTCTCTCTGGCATGCACTGCAGCGTGCTTTGAGCACATCTACCCATATGAGAGCTGTTCATCAAGGATCTACCGCTGGATCTAATCTCACTATATTTGTTAAATGTGATATCTAAGTCATCTTGTTGTCTATATCTAATGACATATTCCCCAACTTTGGTCTTTTGAATCTTTACTTGTTCTCAGGTAATGTGTTTTGGCTGAGCGCAAAGATAAGTTAGGTTAATATATTAATTAGTGTAACCGTGGACACTGATTCTGCATATTGACTGACTGCTTGCCTTTATTTCATATATTGTATAAACTTATTGTACGTTATACTTTTATAACGGCCATTATCGATTATTAAAACTGATATTCAGCAAAAGAGAGGGTTTGTTTCGTATTTTCAATAAAAATAAAAGGAGGCAGTAATGTTATACGCTCCGGTTTATTATAAATATGCATTCAGTGAAGATGACGGTCTTACAAATATGTAGCTACAAGACACCTTAACATTTTTGGATCAATAACGTTTTTCAAAATGATCCTATAAGACAATAATGAATGTTGTTCAATAATTTCAAGACAACTTTGAATACATGTTTTAATCCACTTCAAATGTTGACTACTGTACTTTTGTCATGTGTTAGCACACCACTGTAATCAAACTGCTTGGATCGAAAACCGAGCTGTGCTCTCATCACTGGGAAATGGAAACAAAAACCTTCATTGCGGCACGTTTATAAACGTAACACTGACAACCAATGTCTCCAAACAACATCATGGCGTCTCTTTGAACAGTGTAACGGGTATAAAAAAAAAGAGTCTTCGAAGCTAAATCATGCATATTAATGAAGTTGCATCTCCGTCACAATACAGCACGCTGATTGGTTCGAACGAAGTCTTTCTCATGAATTATTGAACAGATGTGCAGAAAAATCAATGAGGTCACTTTATACCGGCCGTACAGACAGCCAATCTCCACGCTGGAATTTACACAATGATCTCATCGACGTGATGCAGCTTACAAATTTATTTTCAAACTGGAAGTTTAAATTTCTCTAAATAACGAAAAAAAAAACACCAACCAATTTTCACTTGTTAGCTAAATAAATGCTTCCTAATAGTGTTTTTAGCAACGTGGGACATATACAGTAGAAGTCAGAATTTTTAGCCCCCTTGAATTATTCGCCCTCCTGTTTATTTTTTTCACCAATTTCTGTTTAACGGAGAGAAGATTTTTTTCAATAGATTCCTAAACATAATAGTTTTAATAACTCATTTCTAATAACTGATTTATTTTATCTTTGCCATGATGACAGTAAATAATATTTTACTAGATATTTTTTAAGACACTTCTATACAGCTTAAAGTGACATTTAAAGGCTTAACTAGGTTAATTAGGTTAACTAGGCAGGTTAGGGTAATTAGGCAAGTTATTGTATAATGATGGTTTGTTCTGTAGACTATCTGAAAAAAATATGTAGCTTAAAGGGGTCTAATAATTTTGACCTTAAAATGGCTTTTAAAAAATTTAAAACTGCAAATAAGACTTTCTCCAGAAGAAAAAATATACTTGAAGACTTAATGTCAATTTTTAAATAAATTTAATAAATAATGAATTACTAAAATAATTTCAAGTAATGTAAAAACCCTTTTTGATTATATCATTTATTTAACCATGAAGAGGCCAAGAAAGTTTAAAAGAATGGCCGTTAACTGAAATACTTACATTTTGTAAATATTTAAATCACCATTGAACAATTTATAGAAATATAATTTTTGCTTGCTAAATAAAATTGTTTATTTCTTTACAAACATACTGATCCCCCCCAAAATTGTGAACAAACCTGTGTATCCCATGAATATTAATAATATCAAGTTATACTTTTCCTGAAATTTTTCTCATTGTCAGTTTTTATTCAGATATGAAGAATTTTAGATGGAAACATGGAATCTTCACATGTGGAGAAGGCACGGGCTAATGTGCGGCATAACTGGAGGGCAATTGTCTGACTGTAGATCTGCTTTGCATGAAAAAGACAGGCTCTGGAAGGCTAATTGCATGAGAATGTAGTGTCTGACACAGAGTCTCTGCTGTGGCCTATCAAACACAGCTCACATTACATGAAGTATCCCATTCAGGTGGTCATTAGACAATCAAATGGGAATAATCAGACTGGATCTCAATTACCGCTGGCAGTGCAAAGGCTGAAGAGTGGAAGGAGAGAGAGAGAGAGAGGGAGAGAGAGAGAGAGAGAGGTTCAAAACAATTCAAAGATGGATTTTTTACATTATCAACTCACACACTGTATAAATAGGCACAAATTCAAAACCTCGTCATAAACAATACACAAAACATCATTTACACACTACAATTCATAAAAAAAAACATTCACTATTTATAAGGCAACAGTGAGCAAACTCAATAGTATGCCTCAAGAGTTTCCACACACACACACAAAATGTTATTTTAATGTTTTTAGACAACATTTTTTAAACATTTTTCTGTTCGTTTAACACAATAGTTAATTGTAGGATACATAGGTTTTAAAGTAGAAGTTTTTGAAAACACTACCATTGTTGTGACCGTGTAAACAAAAACGAAAGTCTTTAAAACGACGTCATGTGTAACATATGCGAAGTCATGTTTAGGCTGTGTGTGGATTATTGGCAACAGCAAACAACATACAAATCATTGGCAGAGTATGTTTGTTTTTGCTGATGTATTTCATAACGCTTCATCGGATACTGTTTACCACGTTGGCCGAGAGAGATTAAAGCTACGATCACACTGGGCTATGTGTGTGCGAAATTCTGTCGAAGGCACTGCGAAAAGGGGCAATATTAAACAAGATGTTTAGACATTAAAAAGCCAGCGATTTGCTCCATGTTTTAAATTTCTGTCCAGAGAGGTGCTGTTTTGATCCTCGATTGGTCTCACGCAGTCAAATGATGCGATTTCGCAGGTCAGAGTTCACCAAGCTTGAACTTTGCACCGCAGCGACATGCAAAACTTGACGCATGACCTTGCGTTTCCGGTCTGACGCATTCGCTTGCGTATGAATGGAAGTCTATAGGAGGAAAAGCCCAGTGTGACCGCAGCTTGCAATTACAAAAAAACACCAGCAAATTAAGAAAAGATCTTCATCAGTTTGACAGTATTTGTGTTGCAAGTCCTCACAACGTGAACTTTATTTAGAAACTAATTTTGAGAGGACCACATTCTTCATTCACAGTCTTCATTCCACATTTATCTTTGTATGAATGAAACGCCCTTTCCTACCTCTTCCCACACCCCCCCCCCCCCCTCCGTCCTCCTCATAGATTGGGTGGCACGGTGGCCCAGTGGTTAGCACTGTTAGCCCTACAGCAAAAACATTGCCGGCCCTGGTCCTCACCTGGCTGATGGGTGTTTGAATGTTCTCCCAGTGCCTAAGTTGGTTTCCTCGCTCTGCGAAGAGGAGGGAGCCCTGGGCTCGAGGATTCATCAGCTATTTGTGAACTCTTGAAGCAAACAAGTTAAGAAAACGTGCTGCACATTCTCACAACGCAAATAAATAAAACGCACTGCATTTTCTCATAATGCAAACAAATTTAGAAAATACGCTGCTAAAGGTTATTGCGCACTAAATTCGAATATTGCGTCCATAATTTTTGCATGTTAAAAAAATTTATTCTACCTCACGTTGGAGGACTTCAGTGTGCAAAGACCTTATTTCTCACAGGGCAAACAAAGAAAACGTGCTGCACTTTCTCATAATGCAAACAAATAAGAATATGCAATTTTCTCACAACACGTGCAAATAGCATGGAACACAATGGAAATGTTTCATGGGGACCCAAAAACGTGACGGACCTGGCTGGGAAATGTGCTTAGATTGTTGCTCAGTGAAGTTGTACGTGATCTTTGAAAGGTGAGTTTTCTGTTTATTTTAACATTCTAATTTCTTTGTCTTTGTATATTATCCTCGATGAACATTCCGACGAGCACAGCTCTCATCTGGGTAGAAACGCTGCAGGGTATGCCAGAGTGTGCGTGTCTGTGGTCACGTGATGTGCGTTTTCAGTGATGTGGTGTAGATGGAGAGTTGTTAAGAAATGCAAGGTGAAACCGAAACGCCAGTGTGGGCGCGGATCGTTTTCATTCTAAAACGCCGTTTTAAAACTTAAACGTACTAGTGTAAATGTGGCTTTAGCCTCAAAAAATATAACATAAATAGTTCTGTCATGTTTTTGGGTCCCATTGTGAGTGGAGCGCATATTCTTTATTTGTTTGTGTTGTGAGAATCTGCTGGGTGTTTTCTTTGTTTGCGTTGTGAGGATTTGCAACACGGAGGCTGTCAAAATATCTTTTCTTAATTTGCTGGTGTTTTTTGTAATTGCGTGTGCTTTCTTAAATTGCAGTGCTGATATTTTCTTACAGTAGCAGTTGTATACACTTGGGGAAATAGTAAAATAGCTTAAAAAAATATATGAATACAACTTATGCAATCTGCACTCAGAAATAAAAGTACAAAAACTGTCATGAATTGGTTCTCCCCAAGGGGTTCAAAGGGAACATTTATTAATATGGACTTTTTAATATTTAAGGTACCATCTTTAGTACAATTTGTGTATGATAATAGACATGCACATAGCCTATTCAATGTCTTTTAAAGGAATAATATTTTATGAAGTCATGCACATGTTTTGACAGCTAATACGACAGTGATTTAATGCTTCGCAAAAGTTGCAGATATCTTTACTAATGTCAAAATGCTTTTTAATGCATTTATACAGCCAGTTATTCCTTACATCGAAACTCGCATAGGCCTAGGCTGCTATACCAAAGAAAATCTGCTCCAAATGTAAAACTAAATAAATTACTAAATACTCCTGACATGAAAGTGTAAAGCCTGTAGCACACAACAAATGTGGAAAGTTATTGTGTGTCATATTTAACAAACAGTTTATTAAGAATTTCATGTAATTTTGCTTGCATGGATAATTGAATATTAATCAGATGATGTCATTACCCTGCTGTGTCATTAGCCAGTCGTTGCATTTCTGATCATGATTTCGAGGATCAATAGATCTGTCCCTCACAACACATGCAGCGATCTCAGATCAGTTCATCCAGACATTGTAATCTGATACATTTACTTGTTTGAAGAATCAAATTAGCCAGAGATCAGTTATCAAGATTAAAAGATCCAGGATATGTAAAATCATCTTAGATCATTTAAGCGAGGTACAAAGAATGAGCCCCTGGTATCCATAAAACATTGTTTTTGACCATTTTTCATATATTTAAATGTGACTCATTTTAAAAATGTTGTGTAGACATAAAACTTTTTCAAAACACAAGGGAAAAAAACACATTTTGGTTACATTTGTAATTGTGTAGATGTAGCCTTATAAAGAACAACTATCAATTTCTCCTGTCAATAGAAAATGAGAAAAAAATAAATGTTTAAGCATTAAAAAACAATCACCCTCTCCACGTTAGCAGACCCCAACACTCCCAGCATTCACTGAGAGAGAAAAGAGACAGTAAACGAGAGAGAAGTGTAAGCTTCTCTGTTGAAAAACTGCTTACACTAGCCTAATCTTTTAGGTGTTAAACCAGGCTGATCTGTTTTGCTATTTTTTTTTTAGAAGAGAAGGGGCTTTGACTGACCACTTAAATCAGCCAAAGTTGCTCAAATCTCACCCTGGAGGCCCAATGTCCTGCTGAGTTTAGCTAAAATCCTGATCAGCCTCACCTGCACTAGGCCATCAGTGTCTTCAGGATTACTAGAAAATGACAGGCAAGAGCAGGGAAGCCAAGCTCTGCAAGATTGCAGGGTTATTCACTCAAAACAAAAGCGGTGCTAAATTGCATTAAAATGGGCTCATATGATCAAATGGGGATAAGAGGATTTTGATACGTTACTCCACTCTTATTTTTTTTTTATTTTATACAGTATGTAAGGCAATTTACTACGGTTGGCAAAAGCTGTATTAAATCACTTTGATACTTTTCTGAGGTCAAAAAATGTCATAAATTGTCATCTAATGACCTACAGTGAGCCCTGGGGGCAAAAAAAAAAAAAATTTAACGTTGTTTATTAATCCCTAAATATTGTTTGAAAACTTTTTCAGAAACTATGCAGGTCTTAATGGATTCCTTTTATGGGAGTAGTTCCATTTAATATGTCAAAGACACATCCATGAATTCATTAATCCATTTTAAGGTTATTATTAAAGGGACTAAGCCGAAAAGAAAATGAATGAATGTGGCAGTGATTACTTTTTTGTTTCTTCAAAGTTTTTTAAATACACTTTCCAAAATGATGCGTTTGAGAATAAAATATTTAAAAACGTACTGTTTTACAGATGTAGTTCCAGTGTTTTAGTGTGAACAATAAACTTTTTAACTTAGTTACATTTAATTTACTTTAAATAAATAAATGAATGAATAAATGAATGAATAAACTGATGATAATATGTACAAAGAAATGAACAAGCACCTGTGGCACAGTAATAATGTCTGCTAATTAATCATTTCAGTAACAAACATATAATATTGGTGCAAAACAACTCTTCTAAGCACTATTTTAGTTCTCCTTTATTTTGTGATCTTTATTTTCTCTCTTTTAGCTCTAGGCAAGTTTATTTATATTGGACATTTCATACACAGTGGCAATTCAAAACAGGAATAAAAGAGACAAGTATATGAAAATAAAATAAATAACAGCAGTGATTAAAAACAGATTAAAATACGTTAAAACAGGTTTTACAGGAATGGAAAATAAAAGAAAGACAGAGTAGTGCGATCTGCCGAACCGAGCACAGTGCTCATTCAGTAAAGGCACAGCTAAACAGATGTATTTTCAGTCTTGATTTAAATGTGTCTAATGCTGGAACACATCTGATCATTTCTTGATGCTGATTCCAGCAGCGGGGGCCGTAGTAGCTGAAGGCCCATTCACCCTGCTTTGACTGAACCCTTGGAATTTTTAGTTTATATGATCCTAAAGATCTGAGTGACCTGTTGGGTTTGTATTCAGTGAGCATATTTGTATTGTATTTAGGTCCTAGGCCATTTAGTGTTTTATAGACAGGTAGTACTACTTTAAAATCAATTCTGAATGTAACTGGGATGCAGTGTAAAGACCTGAGAACAGGTGGGATATGTTCTGATTTTCCTGATGTTCTGAGAATCCTGGCAGCAGCGTTCTGGATGAGCTGCAACTGTCTGACTGTCTTTTTGGGGAGGTCAGTGAGTCTATCACAGTAATCCACTCTGCTGCTGATAAAAGCATGAAAATTTGTCTCTAAGTCCTTACTGGAAATAAAGCATCTAATCCTTGCACTGTTATTGGGATGATAGTATGCTGATTTACTTACTGCTTTGACATGGCTACTGAAACTCTTATCTGACTCCGTAATCACATCAAGGTTCTTGACCTTATTATTTGTTGTTTGACTCTTAGAGCCAATGTATGCATTCACCTTGAGAACCTCATCTCTGTTCCCAAACGCAACGACTTCGGTTTTCTCTCTTTGTTTAACTAAAGAAAGTTTTGGCACATCCAGCTGGTAATAAAAGTACTGTATTCTGCTATGAAAACAGAATACAGAAGCACAAACTCTTAAATTACTGCACTCAGTCTTGGAAACTGTAGGTTTAAGAATTAAAGTTCCAGATGCTGTTTGTGAATGCTCATTGGATTTAGCAAAATAACTTTGGATTTTGTGAAACACCAAATTGCAGAATTATGTTGGAAATTTGGACACATGGAATTTGGACACATGGATTCCTAATGATGGTTATGGCAAATGCACTCAAGACTAAGAGACCAATTGGTCAAGGTGTTGGGAGACTAACACCAGTTTAACCAGACTGTAAAACTAGCACAAATAAACGTCTGGTTTTAGCTCTTTTTCTTTTTTATTATTATTTTCCAGTGCTTGGTAGAGCATGCTAAAAGACTCAGCCTATGGGGTATGATGAATTAGTGAATATAAGCGAAAAATGAAAATGGACTACATGGAAAACATGTCAGCTATCTAAATATTCCTCTCCTAACCCCCATTGTTACACTCATTTTCAGGACAGGCAAGCGCAGGTGCTGTATATGTCATTTTCATATAGCATGCCATTTACTAACACATTTTCCCAAATGGATAACCGTGACTAAAAGGACACCATTGTTTCCCGGCCAAGCTAAGCAGCTCCTCTAAACAAATCCTAAACGGTAGGAACAACTCTGCCCTGTTTTTACAGCAAACCATTTCCCCTGGCTCCAACCTGCAGAGGACACCTTTCAGCCTTTCCATCCTGCAGCGCGGCCTCGTGATTTATGACAGGCGCAGGAGACTGACCACTAAAGCCATGTAAATTTCCTGGTTCTGAAGCGAGGCACAGGCTGGTGCTGGACCACCCAGCCGCTCCTCCTGTCGTATTCAGCTTTCATATAGTGAGGGTCAGGGCCTGTTTTATCACCTTCAGGAAGACATGCTTTAGAAGTCTCCTTCTGCATACACTTTGCTCTGTTAGCACGTCCCTCACAACAAACAAGGCAGTGCTGTAAAGCGGTCTATCGCAATCACCACAGGATGCTGCTCCAAGGAGAACTGACAGCTATTCACGTTTGTAATTGCACAAATAAATGTGTGTTTATAATATAGACTTTTCTTGTAGAATTCTAATTTATGGATATATTTTCATGGGAATAGAATGAGTTCAGATTATTTGTACACTGCATATTTTGTGATTCGCAGGTTTATTTACGTTTATTTATGTCCATTTATCCAGTTAACATTTGATGTTGAAAATTTAACTGTGCAGTTTAACAAAGTCACTTTTATTGACACTTTAGTGGTTTAAAATAATATATTTTATAAGAAATAATATATAGAGAATTAAGTCTCTAAAATAACGACAATAGCAATATATTAAAATATTTTTGTACTGTAATTTCCAACATTTACCCAATAAAAGTCACTTTTTCAAACTTTTCAACATCAAAGGTTGTTGGAGCATAGATCAGTGTTCTATAATGCAATTCAAAAGCATAAATAAATAAATTAATATTTAAATAAAGCATGAACTAACAAAATATAGAAAACTGTTAATTTACATATCATTTTTACAGTGTAGTTATACAATTTTATATAATATATTGTTAGTGTGAATGTACAATCACTATGACATCATTACATTTATACAAGCATTAATAAGTTCTACAAATAATGACAGATACAAGATTTAAAAAAATATATATTCAAAGTGCAGTTACATATACATATATAATCACAACTTGTGTATAGCAAGAAAATTAGCGTGTACATTTTTGTTTACATTCATATTATCAAGTTATATAATAATGTTTATTCATTCATTAATTTTCTTTTCGGCTCAGTCCCTTTATTAACCTGGGGTTGCCACAGTGGAATGAACCGCCAACTTATCCAGCATATGTTTTACGCAGCGGATGTCCTTCCAGCTGCAACCCATCCCTGAGAAACATCCTTACACATTCATTCCCACACAAACACTACGAACAATTTTGTTTTACCCAATTCACCTATAGTGCATGTCTTTGGACTTGTGGGGGAAACTGGAGCACCAAGTGGAAACCCATGATAAAACCGGGAAAACATGCAAACTCCACACAGAAATGGCAACTGACCCAGCTGAGGCTTGAAACAGCGACCTTCTTGCTGTGAGGCGATCGTGCTACCCACTGCGACACTGTGCAGCCTCCATTTTAAATAATAATATATTATATTATATTATATTATATTATATTATATTATATTATATTATATTATATTATATTATATTATATTATATTATATTATAATTAATATAGAAGTTGATGGCACTTCTAGACACTGTTAACATAGGGCTTCCTTTAGTCACAGATTTTAACTGGCATTTGTGGATGTAATACATAATGTGGTATTTGACAAAAGTAGTCCTGAGCCCATGTGGTGATATCACTTCTAGATAAATGAGGATTCTTGATGCAGTGTCATCTGAGGGATTTGAGTATACGGTTGTTTAGCTTAGGCGTGCGCCCTTTGTGTTTTGTGCATTCAAATTCCAGATTCCTTGAATCTTTTAACTATGTTAAGCAATGTTAAAAGTGAAATATCCAATGTCTTCCCATCTTTCTTTGTTTCATTGTTTTTAAACATTTTAATAATTTTGCCAAGTATTTGATGACAAACTGGCTATCCTTGGCCCATTTTAATACTAAAGGACTAGACCTTTCTTGGATGCTTTACCTGATTACTAGCCCTAAATTGCTCCTTTCCCAACTTTTTTTGAAATGTGTTGCAATAATCAAAATTGGAATACTTGTTTATTTTGAAAAACAAAAGTCATGAGGAACACATTAAATAACGTTTGTTGTATTGTCTGCAATTAAATACTAGTCAAAGTAAATGTAGATATGACTACTTTTTTTTATTATTTGTGTTTTACATACGGTCCAAAATTTACTGATTTGGAAATGGATGCATTATCATCTTTGCGTCATATTATAAAAAACAATTTACCACTTGAGGGAGGTGTTTGAAATGCACCGTCTATGGGCAGAAGAGTACAATTAAAGTTGTTTTCTTTTCTGGCTATTATTATAAGTCTCACACGATTTATTTTTTTCTGAATGTCTTGATAACACCAATGTGGAGTTTTTCTTTTTTTATTTCAGTAAGTATGATTACCAAAAACATTAATTAAATATATATATATATATATATATATATATATATATATATATATATATATATATATATATATATATATATATATATATATCAAAGGGGACTAATAATTCTGACTTCAACTATATAAATATATATATAGTTGAAGTCAGAATTATTAGGACCCTTTGAAATTTTTTTTTCTTTTTTAAATATTTCCCAAATTATGTTTAACAGAGCATTGAAATTTTCACAGTATGTCTGATAATATTTTTTCTTCTGAAGAAAGTCTTATTTGTTTTATTTATGGCTAGAATAAAAGCAGTTGTAAATTTTTATAAAAGCCATTTTAAGGTCAAAATTATTAGCCCCTTTTAAGTAATATTTTTTTCTATAGTCTACAGAACAAACCATCGTTATACAATAACTTGCCTAATTACCCTAGCCTGTCTAGTTAACCTAATTAACCCAGTTAAGCCTTTAAGTGTCACTTTAAGCTGTGAAGAAGTGTCTTGAAAAATACCTAGTCAAATATTATTTACTGTCATCATGGCGAATATAAAGTAAATCAGTTATTAGAAATGAGTTATTAAAACTATTATGTTTAGAAATGTGTTAAAAAAATCTTCTCTCTGTTAAACAGAAATTGGGGAAAATAATAAACGAGGGGCTAATAATTCAGGGGGGAATAACTTATTTGTCACAATAAATGTAAAATTAATGAGCCTAGAAGAAAATACCAAACAGCATTTGGAGTTTTTTTTGCATCTATACTCTCTCTATATATAAATGTGTTGTATTTTCCCATTCACTGTGCTTTAGGTTTACCCAACTATGACAACTTCCACTACTGAAAAACCCAGAGATGTGAAAAGAATCCATAAGATCGTAGCTCACTTAATACAAAAAGTATAACATATAAAAACAAGTTTTATTTTCATTAAGTTGGTAGGTTTTGCACTTTTCTTGCCCTTTTCTTCTCAATACAGCTTCTGTAGATAGCATTATTAATGTTGCGATTCTTTTTCGATCTTTTCCCTTCTTTTCTCCTGCAGTTTTCATATGTTCAGTTGGCCGGTGCAGTGTGACAGCAGGGTGTCTTTGACTGGCAGAGAGTTTGTGTTGATGGCTTTGATCTTGTTCCTCCTATTCAACTCTCTCTTCAACATTTGACTTTTTGGTATCTCCTGCACAACACATCTTGGATAAAGCCTCTTAGGACCTCTGTACAGCTTGACATCATACATAAATGCATATCATGTGTATGATGGTAGATGTACAGTATCTGTTATTCACATTAAAGACGCTACACCTTGTAAGACGTCTTTGAGCTGTTCTCTGCTGTTTGTCCTCCAGAGGAAGCCTGAGTTCCTGCTGAAGGTCCTGGGTCTTGTTGACCTTGCGTGAAAGCAGATATTCAAGGATCCATGTGTGTGGCTTTGAGTCATATCTCTCGTAGTGAAGGTGTTTGAGGTGGTCTGCTTGGTTTGGAGTCTGGTATGATCATTCAGGGTCGTTTGAGCTGATCAGTTGAGATTCTGGGGTCATGATAAAATAAAGGTTTATAAAAATCACCCGACACATTATTAATTTTACTAAGTTAAAGGGACAAATTATGTCCTTTTTATTATGTAAAATAAGTCTCTTAATGTGTCTAAATAATTTTCAGTTTGAGCAAAAAATATTAACAAATTAATAAAAAAAAAAAAAAAGTGTGTGTCCCTTTAAATCAGGGATGTCCAAAGTCGGTCCTGGAGGGCCGGTGTCCTGCATATTTTAGTTCCAACCCCAATTAAACACACCTGAACCAGCTAATCAAGCTCCTTCTAGGTATACTAGAAACTTCCAGGGGTGTGTTGAAGAAAGTTGGAGCTAAACTATGCAGGACACCGGCCCTCCAGGACCGACTTTGGACACCCGTGCTTTAAATGCAAATTAGCTGCTGTTTGCTATTAAAATGCAGCGCCTTTAAATGTTATCCTGACATTCCAGAAACAACAAATTAAAGCCTTAAAGCTCGCAAACTACTGTCAGGCAATGATAGAGAGAAAGAAATTACAACTAGACACACCAGGACGATTCTGGATAGTCAGTTGATTATAAGGTTCTAGCTGACATTTTTGTCAAAATTGAGTTATTGACATATTCTTATTAAATGACAACTTATTTACATTATGGGATGTTTTTTTTTTTTATAAGTTGTTTACTTTTTAAGACTTTTTATTTAAAAAAAAAACTGTTACACATATTGTTTGCTATGGAAAGCAAAAACTTTGAAGCTCAATATCTCAAAATCATTCAGAACGCAAATAGAACCTTATAATTCCAAGGTGACGATTTATGTTTTTGTTGTGGAGTAAACTTAAAGGCTCGTACACACCGGGACACTTTTCCATTGCATTAATTATCAGCATTTTTCGAGATGTTTTTCCGCATTCAAACCCAAGCGATTTTTCACTGGCGTCGAGCAGAAGAGTATGCAAAATCACTCCTTGAGGATAGATGGCGTTTAATGAAAATCAGAAAGATCCCGGTGCACAGGGTGGCACTGCACAACGTTGAGCTTCTGGCACCAGCTTGTAACACAGAAGAAGAGAGAACGTTGACAAGCTTGCTGTTAAAGTTACTGGCGATTCGAACAACCATGGATGGTTGAAGTAGCAGCTCCAGCTCTAGCGATGAACAAATGATAATAAGCAGCTCCACGTTCATATCGCCTCTGGGCATCTTCTTCAATGTGCACTCGCATTGACAGTTTTGCGCTTGAGCGCCTCCAAGTGGTGTTTACTGTAACTTCAGCAGCTCCGTTCACGTGAACAAAAGTGCAAATCTGATTGGTAGAGAAGGTTTTGACGTGGCAAATACGTGAAGCGCGAGGACTTTTGTGATCATTTATGAGCGTCAAATGTGGATCTGTTTGACAAAATATTTGACTGTGTGTCACTGCATCCAAAACAACAAAATATAATACAAAATAACGTAACTAAAGAAATCTTTACTGTGCTGAGCGAGAGCGCTTCTCTTTCTGTTAAACTGAAGAGTCACATCATTGATGACAGAAGCGTGCTCCGGTTCGGAAGGTAAAGATGCAGAGTAAGTACGGGCCATCAGGGGAGTGGGGACAACTGTGCTTTGGCTCGATTCAACACAACCATGGCTAGTGTGAGTACGCTCTTAGTACAATTAAATTATCTTTACAGAAAACTTATGTTAAGTATGCTACTTGACCTTACAGTGAATAATATTCCACAACACACGGTAAACATAAAATATTGGTGTCTTTTTAGTCATCTGAAATTATATCAGTCAAACAAAAAAAAGGTAATGTAACTTTGTATAACTTAAAAAAATGTTGTTGAAACCTAATTAACTTATTCAGAAAAGTAATTAAAGTAACATAAAACATTTGTTGTCATGACTGTCATTTTTGTTGCAGTGCAGCTATTCAAGAGCTCAAAAACTTCCTATATATTTTTTCTCTCAAATTGCAATATGAATCACAGAAATGCCTATATTTTTATTTTAAACTCTCAAGCAGCCCTGCAGCCCCTCTTAAAAAGTGCCTCTAAGTAGTCCTCACCACTCACTAAAGATAATATAATATTCATTCATTTATTTTCTTTTCGGCTTAGTCTCTTTATTAATTTGGGGTCTTCACAGCGGAATGAACCACCAACTTATCCAGCATATGTTTTACTCTGTGGATGCCCTTCCAACTGCAACCCAAACCCATACACACTTATTCACACACATACACTATGGACAATTTAGTTTACCCAATTTAGTCTACCCAAATGTTTTTGGACTTGTGGGGGAAATCGGAGCACCCAGAGCAAACTCACGCAAACACAGAGAGAACATGCAATCTCCACATAAAAGTGCCAACTGATCCAGCCGGGGCTTGAACCAAGGTAAATGTGCTACTAATATAATATAATATAATATAATATAATATAATATAATATAATATAATATAATATAATATAATATAATATAATATAATATAATATAATATAATATAGGGTGTCATGGTGGTGCAGTGGGTAGCACGATCGCCTCACAGCAAGAAGGTCGCTGGTTCGAGCCCCAGCTCTGTCAAAGCTCTGTCAGCTCTGTGGTGACCCCTGGATAATAAAGGGACTAAGCCAAAAAGAAAATGAATGAATAATATAATTTTATAAAGATAGAAAGCAATATTTAATGTCAACAGAGTACTAACATAAAAATACATACATAAAACTAGCATTATAATATTATGTATTATAAAAACACATTAAGCTAAATTTAAATTCATTGACTTTTTACTTCTCTGTTCCAATGTGCTGGCCTTTGAAAATAACCATTACATCACTTGACCGTACAGTGCATAATATTTCACAACACACGGTAAACACAAAATATTGGTGCCTTATTTCTTTAGTCAACTGAAATTATATCAGAAAAACTGACTAAAGATATTAAGTTAAACTTTGTAAAACTTAAAAAAAAATATCGAAACCTAATTAACTTATTCAAATAAGTTAAAGTAATTAAAGTGCAGCTGTCCAAGTGCTTAATCCAAAAGAACGTCCTATATATTTTTTTTCTCTCAAATTGTAACATGAATCACAGAAATGTCTTTATTTTTATTTTAAACTATGTCAAGCAGCCCTGCACCCCCTCTTAAATATTGTCTCTAAAATAGTCCTCACCACTTACTAAAGATATTGCAAAAATCTAAATTGGTTTTGATATTGAAAATAAGGATATTTATGTCTTTAAAGGTCCAGTGAAGTGCTTTGATATGTACATTTTTGCTTGATGTGTGACATAATTTCAAATCAGTTATGAAGACAGGCCAGGAAATCACCAAGAAGCTCCTCTCCTTAAAAAAAAAAAAAACAGCCAATAGCATTTTATTTTTATTTCAGCTCTTCTAGTGCGAGTGTTTGAGCACAAGCGCAATTAAAAGGTAAATGATAAGCATCTTGAGAAGGTAGGGACATGTCAGACACTAGGGAGCATTTGATTGGTCAGAAGATTTGATGAGAAACTAAAGTATGAAATGACATCAGAAAATAAATAAATCATCCATTTAGGCATAAGTGACAAACTTCAAGTTTTGGATGTTTATATCTTCCAAATCCATGTTTTGTCAGTTACACTTGCTTATCGATATCTTTAAGTCTAACATACCAAGTCCAGCTAGAGGAGAGGCTTGCATTAATTATTTCATTCTGAACCCATCCAGCAGGCACACCACATCATAAGACGTTAATGTTATGATTAACCTAAATGTAGATTTAGGTCATGACGTCAGGTGACCAAAATTCAATGTCTAGCAAGCATCTAAGGATAACATTATTTTGACGTCCAATAACGACGTCAAATTATGTTGATATTTGGTTGATTTTAGGTTGTGTTGGAAAGTGACCAAAATCCAACATCTGAAATGTCATAGTGGTAACGTCCACATAATGTCAAGGTGTAACATGAATAGACATGAATAGACATTGACGTCGGCCTGATGTAGGGTTCTGATGTCAACACAATTTTTATTTCCAAGCAAAATCCAACGTCGTCATGACATTGGGGTACATTGGTGTACAACATCAATATGACATCATGTTGATGTCCTGTGCCTGCAGGGCCGTATCGTGCAACTCACTCAGTGCAAAGACAAAACATTTCTTTTGTATTATTCTGTCATCATCAGCATCACCAGATAATATAAGAAATCAAAAAGGTCATTTGCTTCTCAACTTTAAAAGCAGAACATCTATTTCTACAGCCACCATACTGGACGTCATGATTCCCTCTGTCTCTTTAACCTCATGACAAGTACATTACCTCCCAGATTTCATTTGTTATCATTCCATTGTGTGAGTAATTACCCAACCAATAGCTCTTATTCAGAGCCAACAACAATAGAGGTTCAACCAGAAACAAATTCGAACCTAAATGCGAAGATGAATCTGTCTCTGCTGTCTTGAGTCCCAAGGCCTCGACTGTGGGTCTGCGTCTCCCCAGCCTGTCTTTTGTTGAGCCTTTGAACAGCTTTGGAGTATCGACAGGGGAGTGTGTGGGAAGCAGAAGAAGCTTGGCTTATCTGGCCCGCAGGGTGTGTGTGTGTGTATGTGTGTGTGTGTGTGTGTGTCAGAGCGAGAGAGAGAGACTGAATGAACGAGATACTGAAGTGGGGATTGGAGGCTGAATAAGGTGCCAAAAAGCCCAGGACACCAACTGAGGCTGGATAAGCAACACCACAAAGAACAGACTTATTAACCAGACGTGAGAATCTTTGACTTCTGGGAGATTCCCTTACAATTCCTGAAACAGTGTAGAATCTCTTTAAAGTGTACTCAACATTTTTTTATATATCGCACATCTGTAGCATGATTAAACCGAGAGAGAACGCTGTTATCTTTAAGACCAGACACCTTACATTGTTATAAGCCTTCACACCCTTATGCCTTACAAGCCCTGTAGACTCAATGAACTTCATGCATCACTGAAGTAATAGCAATATCACACTTGTAGCGGTGCTATATGGCTATATATCAGCACTGATGTGATTCGGCCATAGGTGATCAGAACTGTGCTGATGTGCAGCCATATCACAGTACTACGAGAGTGTTATGGCATTCACATAAAAGTTTAATAGCACAAGTGTGTAAATATAAGGAAACAACCACTGAGTGTCTTAAAAGAAACTTGTTTTTTGTGAGGAACTACTTTCTTCCACCACAGATTCAAATCTCAAACTGACAGTTTTAACAGCTGAGCTCAAGCCTCTGTTTGCTAATTCAGATATGTCACTTTAGAATTAGTAGTGCTAGCAATGCTAATGCTAGCTATTTATACTAAGGGGCTGTTGCCTGCTTCATTCTGTTTAGCTGATGAACATTCTAAGATGTGGAGGTATTTTCAGATAAACACAGCTAAGCTCCAGGCAGGTTTTGACTGCATTACAGTTCCATATCAATACACCATATGTTTTCTATTGTTTCAAATTACACGGTCTACGACAGACCAATTAAAGCAAAACAATTTAAAACTAAAATTTCTAGATGAGATGTATAAGAACATAGACCCACACACAAGAGTATTTTGAGGACAAAAACTTTAGAAATAAAATTTTGATTGTGGCCGCATCACCACCTCGAGTGTACATTATTTCTAATAATTAAATGGCCTGTCGACAGTTGGTCTCCACAGAACTTAATGTTGCAAATATGTTTGCTCTGGAACAAATTACAGATGTTTGAGACTAAATATTGTCATTAGATATGCCCAAAACAAATAAATACATCAGATTCCAAGACAAAGTGTCCAATGTAAGGATGTTTTTAGCCAGGTATTAAAACAATGCATGACTGCTGACATGCTGGAAGTCTAAAATTACTGAAACACATTTTTAAAAAGGCACAATGCATTTAAATTAACTGCATATTTGAAATCTAGTCCACTCATTCTTGCATTAAAATACATTCTGTTACACAACAACAATGCATGGCATTTGCTAAAACTATAATGAGTTTAGTCCTTAGTCATCACTAGGGCCAGACGAATCTGCGGACAATTTTTGCTATTTCTGCGCATAATTTTGTTAAAATTCTGCAGATTTATGCAGAATGATTTTGGGAGTATCATAACTAAACTTAAACTTAATATGTGTAATAAAAAATAATACATTTTTAGTTTTTATTTAATGTTTACAATGCAAATTCAATTAGATCCACTTTATTTGGTAAACAAAGCAAGTCTCTCATATAATAGATCTACTAAAAGACTAAAAATATTACTTTACATTCTGCATTGTAAATAAATCATATGAATATTTTCATGTTAGTCAATAATATTATTGAAATTAATTTAAAAACTGAATAAATATAAATTTACACACATTTATACAAGTAAATAAACTGAATCAATGATGGGCTAAAAATCTGCAGAATTCTGCGCGCACAGATTCCGTGTGGGCGTAGTCCTGACACTCACAGTGCAGTGAGGAATAAATGCCATCTGCAGAGTGATATAAACTTTGAAACAGTTGGAACACTGCTGTAAAAATAAATGTAAACATTAAATGTCAATAAATTGGTTACATATTCCAAGTTAACGATTTAAAATGTAATAAGTAGTGTAACTATTTCATTTAATTTAATCAAGTGATATGATAGACTACATTTAATTGCTTTCTAAATTTCCAGGTTCAACTGTTTATAAATGTTTAACTTTTGGGGTTTAGGTTGCAATAGTACTCAACACTGATTTGACACTGACTTTCAAAATACACAATCACTATAGTAAAACTATAATAATAATTCAGTTTTACAGCAGCCACTGTTAGCACATCTTTTTTTTTTTACTTTAAGGTTGTTCTAAGATTAAATACCGGTTTAACAAAGCATAAAAATATTAATTGTATACTATAGTATTGAAATATAAAGGGGCATTCACACAGAACACGGTTTAAAATGTGCTCAGGAATAGATTTCATAAAAGCGCAGCTTAGAGCATGAGGAAAAACACATTCTGTGAATAAGACCTAACACTGTGCTATGTGTGGACCGATGTAATTGGATGTGATGGTGCACAGCAAATTCAGCCAGGAGAACCGATCAGAGTAGCATTGCCTTACTAAAGACTTTACCTAACGGCATAATGCACATCAAAATGAAAGTATCGAGCTAATATTATTAGAAATGTTCCTAAGCTTTTTACAGAAATTATAACCCCCTTTAAAATCATCCCCATTACACTTTTTTCTATCTAAGTAACTGTAGGCATTACCGGTACATATATTTTGTCATTAAATCAAGTAACCTCAGAGTGGACTGACTTCAATTAAAGCAAATCTATGCACATTTCTCTCTGTTCTCCATTGCGGTTGATAAGCACAATTTCCCTTTCCTAGTGTCGTAAAACTCTTGTTGTGCTAAACCCTTTGTTACCCTACACTATGTTTAACAAAGATAATATTAATCTGTGTTCAGGCTCATGTCTGATCAGTCTCTCACTTTTTCTTTACTTATTTGGTGAGTTTGCCATGGTATTCATGTTAGTGTTGGTTCTAAAGTAGATGGTTAAATCTCTCAGTTAACTCTTGGCTAACTCCACCTAGGCTATGAAAACAGCATATTGGATGTCCTAAAAGGGTCATCTTCTTCAAAGTCTACCTCTGAATTAAATATTAAATAAATAAATAACAATCCAACTTAAAGGGGTTTGGAAAGTTGTGAGCCGAAGTTAGGGGAGTGCGTGTGATGAGGCAGAGCAGACCCACCAGGCACAGGACGTCCACATGACATCAGATTGACGTTGTATCCCAACGTTGTAAGAACGTTGCAATTTGTTTGGAAATGAAAATCGGGTTAACGTCAAAACCCAATGTCAATGTCCAATGTCCAACCTAAAATCAACCAAATATTAACATCTAATGATGTTACAGCTGGACGTTGTGTGGACGTTACCACTGTGGCATCTATCAGTCATTGAATTTTGGTTGCCATACCTGACGAACAAATTTTAGTATTTGACGTCAATATGATGATGGTTTAAGATGTTGGCTCAATGTTGGATTTTGGTCGCTTTCTAACACAACCTAAAATCAACCAAATATCAACATCATTTGACGTTGTTACTTAGACGCTGGCTAGATATTGAATTTTGGTGACCTGATTGGCCGCCTATGCTAACTCTGAATAAAAATCTGAGGAAACAAATGATTTCTTGTATATTTAGCTTTCTATATGTAATGAGTGTGATATTTAACAAGCTCACCTGCTTTGAAGGGACAGAAAAGGCCTTGGACTCTGGAGCACTATGAATTTGAATGCCATGTAAATCTGCTAATGGATCAGCTGATAGAAGCAGCTTTCAAATGCTCCAGTGTCCATGTAAGTGCTCTTGTAAACTGGTGATCAAATCACAGTCAAATCCGTCAAGTGTGTGAACACAATGGCCAATCAGCAGTGTTCAAGAATCCACTCAGCAGTGTTCAAAATGCAAGCGGAAAATGCATCACATTTTTTACATTTCAGTACAGACTTGTAGAAGTTGTTTTTTTCTGACACCACTAATGGTGCAGCGACCCATCATGAACGCCTATAACTAGTGCATGTTCTTATAGCTCGACAGAATAATTCAGAAGCAGCTCTTCTCATAGGATATGAAAACGGTTTGATGAATGTGAATGTTTGATGACCCTTTAAAGCAGATTGGCATTTCTATATATGTGCATTGATCTGCTGGCAGGGGATAGACAGGGCTGTGTGTACCAATTCACTCACCCAAAATTGCAAGCATGATTTCAGTTGACAGGAGGCAGATTTGGTAGCCGCAGCAGCATAATTTATTTTGTTCAAAGTTATTTTACCACTGATATAATTTTAGAGACATTATTTTAAGGTCGAAAACGTACATAGTACTGCTTTTAATTGACATTGCAGCGTCTGGAAGGGTCAAGGCCTGTAGACAAACTTCATGAATTTGGCCTTGTTTAACACATCTAGCAATACTGCAGGAAAACCTTGGGCACCATTTTTTTTTATTCTATAATGTCATCATCCAAAGCATTGCAGTACACAAACTGAGCCAACAGTTGGTCCACAGGCTGCTTTGGTCTTCATTGATTTGTCTGGTTTTCTTCATCTCTTGCATCACACTGGCTGTAGAGTATATGTGATGGACAGCAGTATTTCATCCTGGTGCTCTATAACCTGCAATCCCACTGTGTCATGCCTGGATTCGTCCAGTATTTCATTACAAGCCATACTAAGAACCACTGTTTATTTTTACATCATATTTTTTATGTTTTTGTTTGTGTGGGTAAGATTTTGGGTACTTTGTATGGACCCTGATATATATACAATATAAATGATTGAAAGATAGATAATGTTTACTAAAAAAAATAGAAAAAGTTTCTACGATAATTGGTTTAGGGGTTGGTTTTGTGTATATGGCATATTGTTAGGTCTGTTTATATATTAAAGAACCTCTATTTTGCATTATAAAAAGTCATATTTTTGGTTTTGGTAGTCTCCAACAACAGGCTGATATGCATGCAAGGTCAAGAAACACTTTCATTGTCTTATAATATGCATTTGTTTTTAACAAATTATCCCAACGACTCTCATATGATTTGTTCAAAGATTAATTTCTTCCTAAATCCCTCCTTTGCATGAGGCTAATCTGCTGTGATTGGTCTGATAACCCAGTATGTTGTAATTGGTCAACTGGTTTCAGCACAAGACAGAGAGAAACACCCACCGTGACTATGAAGTAGCAGAGTATGTGTGAGCCCAATGTAGGAATGCAACAAAGCAATGCAGTTAAACACCAGCGTATTACTCTACTCTTAAACCTAACCCCAAGTAATAACAAAGACACACAATCAGTGATAATCCACACAGTGGCAAAAGTTCAGCTACTTTGAAAATTGGCTGGGGCGCATGTGAACAGCTGCAAAGACAAGCAGCAAAGGATCGCGAGTTCAGAAACGCGTTTAAATCGGTAAAGGAAGAAGCACGCTTCGCATTTTCAACATGGTTTTTGACTTAATATGTGAGTAGACCCATACAGAATTAACCTGAAACATACAGTACAAGCACTGATCTATAATAGATAAGTGATTACAAGCCACACAGTGGTGCGTTTCTGAAAACCGACTAAGGTCGCAAGTTCCATCGTTACAAACATAGTTCGTGGATTTGTCGTTTCCCAAATCCATCATTCCAACGAACATTCGCAAACTGCGTCGCAAACTTGTATGCTTACTACTGCACCTCTGGAGCTGTAGTTAGAAGTATAGTTCCTGGCTGTGTTCTATTCCCAGTTATCCCCCCTATGCCCTATTTGTTTAGAATATTCTAACATTTAAACTTGGGATTATTTAAAAAAATCTCCTTCATATTCATCCATCATCCTTCGATCTTCATATTGACAATTGTGCTCCCTTTGCAGTGCACTTTGAAAACATTGATGTCATTTTGAACACAGCCGTGGCTCATGACGAAAGGTATAGGTGACTTTTTTTAAAAGCTGAATTTATGTTACATCTCGAAAACTTGTGAAAACAAAAATATATAGCATAGGTTAATGCTTTTATTTTCATTCATTTTCTTTTTAGCTTAATCCCTTTATTAATCTGGAGTTGCCACAGCGGAATGAACCACCAACTTATCCAGCATATGTTTTAATGCCCTTCCAGCTGCAACCCATCTCTGGGAAACATTCATACACACTCATACACTATGGACAATTTAGCCTTACCAACTCACCTCTACCGCATGTCTTTGGACTGTGGGGGAAATCGGAGGACCTGGAGGAAACCCACGCGAACGCAGAGAGAACATGCAAACTCCACACAGAAACGCCAACTAACCCAGCCGAGGCTCAAACCAGTGACCTTCTTGCTGTGAGGCCACAGCACTACCTACTGCGCCACTGCATTGCCCCTGCTTTTATTTTATAGTAGGTTATTTATTAAGTATCTTTACTGTATATGACATGGGCCTGTTGGTTAGAACATTTCTGCAGTGGTTTGCATGTCAAATTGTAAAAGTAGACAAAAAATAAATTAACAATATCCTATTAAATAATTATAAATAAATTATATATATAATAATAATAATAATAATCATTATTATTATTATTATTATTATTATTATTATTATTATTATTATTATTATTTTAACCATCATCAATATGATTAATATTATTATTAAAGTAGGATTTTTTTTTTCCTAATAAATAATAAATAATAAGTTTCATTTCCTAATAAATATCCTCATTAATTATATATTTATATGATTTATATATGAGATTATAACACGTGTTAGCTTTTGTAAGTGATTTTATGTTTTAGAATAAAATATATAATGTTCACAATTATATTTGTATAGGAATTATAGGTCATATATGTGCCATTTACATATATTTAAATTAATCTGGAAAACGAGTGCATGTTTATGCCAAAACTAATATTGGATTTTCTTTTTAAGTGCGTGTGCATGTAAAATAATAGAATTTCCACAAAGAAATTATGGGGTTCTTCTCCAAAGAAGTTGTTGCATTTTACGCTAGAACTAACGTGGTTCAAACGATTGATCTGAGACAGACAAACTGCAGTTTTGGGAAACACTCGTCACTACATCATTCTTTTCCCAAACGATGCATCGTACTATGATAGTTCAGCCACAAGTTTCCATTATTGTTTGGGAAACGCACCACTGAGTGATTACAACTTACAACACACAATTAAATACATATTTTATTAAATACAAACTACAGAAAGCAAGGTAACAATACACTTTTAATTACACTTACATGCTATGATCCGGAGGAAGAAGAAACTGGTCCATATGAACTGTAACAGTTACTGACAAAGTCCCTGTCTTACAAAGTCTTACAAAGTCCCATACATAAAAGTCTCTGCTGCTCTTCTTTTATTAGCAAACGGCCAACGAATCCCGCTGTCAGTGATCGTCATCTTCGTGTCATGATCAGTCCATGATCCCCCGCTCTTCACTAGTGTCTGAGGGGAAAGGCGCGTTCACGTTTTACAGCACCTAGCACTACATATTTGATGATGTACTGTATCAACGCTGATGTGTTCAAGCAAAAGATCCGAACCCAACTCGATTCATTTATTAGACACTGAGTCAACCATTTCGTTAAACTCAACAGATTTAAACAAGGTGCACTTTCAGATTTAAACCTCAGCTGGAAGTTTTCATTCACTTAGTGCTGTGTTACATACTGCATATATATATAATAAACAAAAAAAAAATGGGAGAAGTTTCCTTTGCATGAATTCAATGATTTTTCTTCCCTCTTTTCATTGACAGGTTACAATCGGCCCTCATTATTGACTTTTTGCACAGATGGCAGAAGATTGCTTTCATTGCCTATTACTGATTATTGGCTGATACGCTGGTGCGTCTCTAATATATACAATTGTTTGATTTGAATAAATGACTTTCCTTCTTCTAACCACAATTGTAGCACATTGTTCACATCTGACACATTTCATTAGCATTATGGTGTCCTTCTTTTCTCCTTTTGTGTACTAGTAATTTGGTTTCCAAAATTAACACGGCTCAAGAGTTTTTTGTTCGGTATATTTATGTCCTTGTGTCTAAATGTCTAAGATGGTGCTTCCTAAAATAGTCCATTTCTGGAACCTTAGAAGTCGTCTCCTATTGCGGAACATTACCTGATGAGGAACACTATAATTGTTTCCGCTTCTCCCTCGATCACTGATTTCTCCTTCTCTGTCTTGTTGTTCCAGCAGTTTGGTCCCTCAGAAGAGCTGTAGTGTCCTCTCTAATCATTATGTTACAATTATTCCTGCAGACAGCGGTGCTAGACATAATTATTTTGTTTTGCCATTTTGCCATTTTTAGTGTCATTTTCCCTTACATTTAACAGCGAGCTGCAGGTATTGTGAGATTAATGGCAGCTTAGAAACGCCACATACAGACTATGGCTGAGGTTATAGTTTGTGTTTAGGCTTTTAGGTGGTTAATGGGTCCCTTTTAGCTTAAGCTATTTTAAAGGTTCATTGTTTGTTTCTACAATAGATTTGCGTGAATTGAATGTTCTAAACATATAATATTTTGTCAAAATAAATATTTAAAATCACTTATTAGCATTTTGCATCAGCGTTAATTGAAGATTTATTTTTCTCTAAGCTCCTCCTTTTTGGAGACACAATGCAATCTCAGACATATGCAAGCTGATCTGCATGCAATGCTTTTAATGCACACACCTAACCCCGCCCCTAACCCTACCTTTCACAGTGATGCCATTAGCTTCATTGAGTGCATTGTGTCGAAGGTTGCATGTCTGCAACTGCATGTCTCCAGATACTTTTGGTCTTTTTGAGGATTCAGCAGTCTATAAATGTTTGTTGAATCATGAACATCAAATTTCACAATAAACATGATAAATTAACAAAAGATTTATAATTCAACATACTCTATGCCTTATCAGAGTAAATAAATGTGTTAACTTCAAAGGGCACCTATGGTGAAAAATCTACTTTTCAAGCTGTTTGCATATCCATGTGTGATATAGTGTATAGACAGTCATATTGGGGTGATATAAACACACCCAGTCCTTTTTTTTCAAATTTAACAACATAAAAATGGTGGACCAATTAGAGCAGTTTTCAGATCGACCTCAACTTTACGTAGGAGTGCGGTCCCCCCGCCCACCAATATTGATTGACAGCTTTGTGATTTAACATGTCCCGGTAGTCACGTGTATAATCATATCAACAAGACCAGACGTGCGCAAAGCAACCGGGAATAAAAGGTGTGTTCAGTTCACTAGGATCATCAATCATCATCAAACGTGATCAAGAGTGAGTTTCACATGTTTAAAATGTTTTAAAACAGAGCATGTGTGTAATGAATTACAGCGATTTAGCTTAGCTTTACTTTATCAGCACAGCCGCGTGTCAGAACAATTAGAAAAGAAGACGCTTCAATCCTGGTTTGTGGACGTTAAATCAGGTTTATTTTGTACATTAATATAACAGATATCCATACAGCAGTGAGGATTAACCTGTATCCTGTCACATATGCGTGCAAACAGAGTGCGAAGCTAAACACGCGCTCTCTCTTTCTCTCTCTGTCTGTGTGTGTGTGTGGGTGTCTGCGCTATGCGTGTGTGCGCGTCCTCGCTGTGTGTGCGCGTGAACTTTGTAACGACGTTGTGTGTGACTCATGTTCGCAACTCAGAAAAAGTGCATCAAATACTCATTGGTAAAGTTCTTACTGTAGTATTTCTCACAAACGCGACGTGTGATCTGCTACCTGAGGCAGCCAAGGGCGGCGATTGAGGCATGTTGCTGACGGGCATGTAGGAACGGTGGGCGGGGAGGACTAGCCTTAAAGGCCCAGTACAAAAAACAGCAACCAAGTTTTACCGGCTATAATACAGACACTTCAGACAGCTATAACAAATACTCTGATGGTTGTTTTGAGCTGAAACTGGACACAAAAGACTTAAATCTGGAAAAAGGGGTAACCTATGTACCCTTTAAATCCTGCATTTTGCATTCTGAAATGTGTGTATATATATAAGTGTGTATATATGGTAAGTGAACCATTTTTTCTGTGTTTATTAAACTCATTTATTGTATGTTTTCTTTTAAAGTCTTTAAAATTTAATATTAAGCCTTGAAGGGCAAATACTTAATTTAATTAATATAATTCAATAAATATAATTTAATAATTCATATAAAGCATAACATTTTTATAAAAATGTACATATTAATTCGATAAAATTAACAGCTGCTCTGGACAAAATCGTCTTGTATGCTTAATTTGAACAAAAACATGAAACAAATGTTATAGAAAGCAAAAATGTTCGACATGATCAACATAATGTTACGACACCAAATTAATTATTCTTTAATGGTATTTCTTGAAAAGTAATGCTTCAATGAATGATCTGCCAGATAGAACCTTATAATTCCAAGAGGAAAATTACTTTTCAGAATTAGAAGGTTCTATCTGCATTTACCATGGTTTTTTTACTACAATTTGCAAATGTAAGAGAACTGATAATTTACATTTATAATACATTTAGGGTCTCTGTCATGTATATGTATGAAAGAGAACGGTTACACACATATTGCTTGCTATATGGAATGCAAAAACTTTGAAGCTCAATATCTCAAAGTCATTTATACGCAGATAGAACCTTATAATTCCAAGGTGACGAAATGTAATTGTAAATGTTACAAGGGATTAATAATCTATTTTATTTAACACAACTACCCCCTTCAATATAACTTTATCATTATAGCAGATTTATGATATAAAAGTCAAAAGTCTTCTCCCTATCTAAAACTGCATCCCCAGTGAAGGATCTAGTAAATCAAATGTTATTAGATAGATACAAATATCATTGTATCAAGAAAAAAAAAAACTTGTATTATCAAAAAGCAACACTTGATGTCTCATATCAAAGAAGGGTGTTTATTAATGGCATATGTTTAATAAGAAGTGTCAAAGATTTTATGTCAGCGCCATCAGACCTTTATTAAAATGGAATACATCAACCAATGTCAGGGGCAGTTGTCAAAAATAGACCCCTTAATACAGTCCACCTCTTAGAACATGGGTGATTGACAGGTTCAGGAACGTTTTATTATTTTAGAATATTTCAAATTTAAATGGTGATGCGTCACAACCATGATATGTTAACATCGTCATCCAATTTTTGAGGAAACTATTAGACATTTTTAGGTTTTCATTTCCCCTTGAAGAAGGTTGCTTTAGTGTCAAGCATCAACAGAAAAACAAAATGAGTACTATATAAACTTCATATGTTTTGTGAAAGAAATGCCCAAAATGTCAACATTTCACTGTTTGTTGAGATTGTTTTAATACAGTAATTGATATAAAAATGGCTTTAAAATGCTTAAGTAACACATTACAGATGTCTTTAAATAGTTACATGCTTTAAATAAAACTACTGATGACATTTCCTCCCTATTTTAAATAATATATATATATTTACAGTTATAGGAGTCAGAATTATTAGCCGCCTTTGATTTTTTTTTTATATTTCACAAATGGTGTTTAACAAAGCAAGGAAATTTTCACAGTATGTCTGATAATATTTTTTCTTCTGGAGAAAGTCTTATTTGTTTCATTTCAGCTAGAATAAAAGCAGTTTCAATTTTTTAAAACCATTTTAAGGTCAATTATTAGCCCCTTTAAGCTTTTTTTTTTTTCAATAATCAACAGAACAAACCATCATTATATAATAACTTGCCTGATTACCCTAACCCCCCTAGTTAACCCAGTTAAGCCTTTCAATGTCACTTTAAGCTGTATAGAAGTGTCTTGAAAAATATCTAGTAAAAATTATATTTACTGTCATCATGGCAAAGATAAAATAAATACGTTTTTAGAAATGAGTTATTAAAACTATTATATTTTTAATGTGTTACAAAAAAAATCTTCTCTCCGTTAAACAGAAATTGGGGAAAAAAATAAACAGGGGGCTAATAATTCTAACTTTAACTGTGCATATATATATATATATATGCCATTTAATGACAGATTTGATGAATTTGATTGTTAAAATTACTTTAAATTCTGGTTTTCTTCTCCACTGTCAGATGTATGTTACAATAACTGTTGTCTCATAAGAATATAAGTAACTGCCTGCTAGCATGAAAATGTATTTTGCAATTAAAAAACAAACATTTTGATCACCGTTTAACATCTTATGATGTTGACAAAAGTTATTTTTTAACAGAAGAGAGATTATAACATGAAAGATGCAAAAAAAGTAGTTTAATTTGTCTAAACATGTTTTTTTTTTGGTTTTTTTTCTCACAATCAGTGATAGAATAAAATAAATATAATTTTACTTAAACCAAAAACATGCATTACTGCACTTTATACTGTAAAATTGTATTCCGGATTTAAAAAGTTTGACAATGTTAACTTTGCAGTAAATTTCTCAAAGAAACACTGAACATAAATATCTGAAAACATAAATAAGCATTGTCTTCAATAAAAC
Source organism: Danio aesculapii (assembly GCF_903798145.1). Lineage (NCBI taxonomy): Eukaryota > Metazoa > Chordata > Actinopteri > Cypriniformes > Danionidae > Danio > Danio aesculapii. The sequence goes on from NC_079451.1 coordinate 16,553,231, forward strand.
ATTTCATTCACAACATCTGTTAACACCACACACACCATTAACACCTTACTACTTAAATACATTATTTCAAAGCACACCTTTTTTTCAGTCCATATACATCATTCTTCTGTTCATTCGTTTATCTATCCATTAAACATATACACACACATGGTGTGTATGGTGTTTTATAGCTGTCTCTCTGGTGTCATAGAGCTTGTGTTCGCATTCGACAGCCTGCAGGTCATAATGCACCCCTACTGCATGTCATCACTCTCACAATTGCCCCGAGTGCCTCATGACAACATCAGCCAGACAGTGCATTCAATCTCCCAGACCGCACTAATAACATGCTTAGTGGGCATATGGCCAAATCACGCACACACACACTCAAAAAAAGATAATGCAGGTTTGCTAGTACCCGCTATTTTCCCCTTCCATTTCTCTTTTTATAAGATGCCTTTATAAGCAAGGCTGTAGTTTTATTAAGCGCGATGTGCCTGAGATGGAGAGGTGGGTGTGGCTTCCAGCCTCATGAATGAAATTGCAAACCTAAGGTTCCCCAATTCAACCTGTTATTACTTCTGACACAAGTCATTTACAATGGCCCAGAAGGTGGCAATGGAAAATGTGATATTGATTGTGTACCCTGCGGGCTTTTAGCACCCTTCACTCCTCAGATGCACATGTGTCTTATAAAGACATGCGCACGCACGCACACGCACACACATATTTGTTTTATTATCCTTTCACGGTATGGCTTTTTCTTCTATTTGTTCAAGGGCATCAGATGGTCGAGGCGAATCAGGGTTTTAATTTGTCATTCTTTTAGATTTGATGGAAGGGTTGTTGATGAATGGCATTATAGAAGTACTGAGGATGGATTTAATATGAATGAATTATGGATGCTGAGGGAGGTGTATGTTTCGATGACATTGTCTTGATCAAAAAATGACAATGTTTTATGCAGTTTTTGGACATTCATTTATGACAGCAGCATATCGGGAGCCTGAAAATGCAACTTTTTGAAAATGCGATTCAATTAAGCTGGGTACACTTAGAGAACATTCAATGCGAGATTATGTTTTTGTGGTTTGCACAAATATCAAAATATAATTTTTTTTGTGACTTTCAAAAAATTAACAGATACATTTAATGTTTCTTTTATATATGCTGCATTAGAAACATCCTCACATTATTAAGACTAGGCATGGTCCGGTATAAAATTCTGATGGTATGATTACCTTGGATAAAATGGTCACGGTTTCACGGTACTGCTCTAAAATATGTTCTTTTTAAATGTCTCGATTAAAAACTTTTTCCCCTTTGAACAGAATGTATTTTATTTTGAGAAACATTTAAAGGGGTGGTCCAGAGTGTATTTTTACAACTTGGTTGTGTTTATGGGGCGCAAAGCAATCTGTGCTCATGCTTCATTTGTTAAAAAAACACATAATTTTCTATATATATATATATATATATATATATATATATATATATATATATATATATATATATATATATATATATATATATATATATATATATATATATATATATATATATATCTTACTTTGATTATATACATGAAAATAACTGTCATGTGTCTTAGTTCCTCTGAAGGCCCACCCTCAAGAGGTTCTGATTGGTCAGCTAACATAATGTGCTGTGATTTGCGAATCAGCTCTACGTCACCAGGAAGTGCTACGCCTCTACTAGCACGTGCTTTGCTGTTGTGTAAATACTGTCAATCTTAATAGCTGTTAGCTGTATCAGTTTGAGCCTCAATCAGACAAAAAAAAAGAGGACACAGCTAAACCTCATGCCTGCTCTCTTTAATAAAATTTAACAAGTGTCTTTCACATATACTCAGAATAAGCATGTGCAAGTAATATTATTTGAGATGTAGGACACAGGGAAAGTGGCCACATAGAAAGACACTGCAGTGCTGGTGAAGATTAAAGGTGTTTACAGGGGTTTGATGGATAAATATGAATTTGTAGCTAAATTGTTAAAGATACCAAACAGCATTTCCTGTTGTTTACATCTTTGTTTACGTCCTTGCTACAACATACCATTAACGCTAGAAACTGTGCATGTAATAGATCAATTTTAACAAATAAAAATACTTACAGGTTGTGGCTCACAATCCACAGCTTCGTCTATTATGGTTGGAGCTGCTCCTTTGAGGAATTTTTGAAGCCAGCACTAAACTGAGAGAGATTCTGGATGTTCTCCTTTGTCAAATGCTAGCTTTATCTTTTTTATAATTCTCTGGAACATAATTTAAATTAAATTGTAAGCACTTCTCTCTTTGTGTTATGTCCTTTGGAAGTTCAAATACAGAAACAGAAGAAGCTCTGTGGAAACAGCAGCGTTTGGATGGCATTTTAGCTTTCACTGCTTTAACATTACATCACCTCTGGCCACACCCATTCACTGCATGTGGTGTGCGTGCATAACCTGAAGGGTTTATGACATCATTTACCCAGATGTAATTTTTTGTAGTCCTCAGACTTTGTTCGCTGTAGGCTTTGCTAAGCTAACTCTGTAAAAGCCAGTGTCTCCATTTGCATTGAACTTTGAGCATATTCACACAGCTACATTACACATCAACTAAAGTTTCAAATATGATATCGTAGTGGATCACCCCTTTAAGATATTTTGTAAAAGTAAACATGTCAAGTTAAATAATTCAGCTGAATCATTGACTTCTGCTGTCTTCGTTTGTTTCAAAAACACAGATAAGAAATCTAAATATACAATTTAAAGGGGATCTTTGGATATCTTTTCTGCTGGAGATACTGTTATCATAAAAAAACAAAAAAATTAAATAAATAAATAAAAACAAAAAGCATGAATGAAAAATCATACACATACCTTAGGAACGGTATAGAAAAAAGTTTTGACAGTCTTAAAACCTTGACTTTTCCAAGCCGCGGTATACCGTGGAAACAGTTATCGTCCCATGCCTAATTATGACTGTATATATAACTGTAATTTATTTATTTTATTTTTTGTAATTTGATGAAAAGGTGATTTAATAACCACAATACTAATTTACAATTCTGATGATCATTGGAACACATCAGTTTTCTGAAAGGTGTCCATGTGGAAGACCTTGGAAATGCAGTCACATATTGTTTATTTTCTAAGTAACATTGTGCCAACTACTGACCTGGGGCCCGTTTCAGAAAGGAGGTTAAGTGAAAACTCAGAGTATTTTAACCCTGAAATGAGAGAAACTCTGAGTTTTCTGTTTTAAAATGGCAGGTTTGTTAAACTCGAGAAAGCAGGGTATGTCAAGCCTGTTTCTGAAAGAGAGGTAACTTTAACTCAATGTTAATGTGGTAACTTACTCTGTGAATTTAACCTGGTCAGGAGCAGGTTTTATTCTCTAAACTCTGAGTTTCTGTCGTTCTCCTCCCCTTTTTTAAAGACGAAGCGGTATTTCTCGCCTTAGCCTTATGTTTCCAACCACCTATTTTTATTCACATTTTGGAGATGCGCAAAAAAAGATTGATGTAAACGTCATGATGCACATAACTTTTGAAAACACGCATTAAAACACTGCATAACTGAGTAGGATAAACTTTTATTCAATAGAAAAGATGCGCCTAAACTGCGATGGAAACACTTTTACTGAACAAATTACAGCATGCGCATTAAAAAAAGGTTTGTTATAAGAGATCATATGATGATGAAAATGTGTGAGAATGGACAAACCAGCAGGCTGAGCACACTGTAGCTCATCTTAAATGTTGTTTTGGTCATTCATTCTAAAATGCCTTAACCGTTTCAGTATTAATGTTATTATATTATTAATGACCTCCATAGGGTCTGGAGCGTGTCAAGAGCGTCTGTTCTCCGTGTCTCATGGCTTTAAACGCCACCACGCGTTCATTGTGTGTCAGCATTGTCTTTTGAGGCACAAGTACATTTATTAAATAAAGATAAGATTGACGCAGCTTCTTCTACTGCAGTAAATTCTGTTTTTACTGTTGATATTTGGCGCCCGTTTAATCAGGAAGTAACGTTTTTGTTCTATTTGACTCATTAGATGGAAACGCTGCTTTATTCGCACATCTTTTATGCAATATTCCAGTTTTGCACATGAATTTAATTAATATATTTTGATAGAAACATAGCTATTGCCTACATTTCAGTCACACAAAGAAAAAAGTCACGTACGAGAATGGCTTGTCCTTTTTTAATAAATAATTAACTTAAATTCACTGACCTTCAGGGTCATGTACTGTTACTAGACTAATGGAATTATTATTCGCTCTAAAAACTATTGTTTAGTTCTGCTTACATTCTAAATGTCATATCAACCTCTATCACTTGATCAATAAACAGACACACAAGTGCACTTTTAAATCTATTCAAACTGATCAACGTGTATAAAAGTGGGAACGTGCGTAAAAATTTTTAGAAACCTCACACATAACATTACTTGTTTTATTATACTTAAATATTTAAATACGTTAAATGTAAAATTACGCATTAACTTGAGCAGCTGTTTTCCCATGCTAACTGTCTCTGTTTCACTGATGCAGTGGTGTTGCTTTTTAAAATATATGGTCATATTTGCTATAACTGCATGAGCACATCAAGTGCAGCTGGACAAAGAATTGGTGATCTCTTTTTAAGATGTTGCCATAGTCACTCGCAATATCTGTGCTCCATTGATAATGCCTTTTTATAGTTGCGATGTGCGCGCTTAACTCTGAGCTGGTCTACTCAAAGTTGATTGACCTAACTCAGATTCACTATTCTGAAACCGAAACTCTTGAGTTTTTAAGTTCTCTGTAAATCAACTCAGAGTTCAAGTTTAAACTCAGTTGGTTGAACCTCCTTACTGAAACAGGCCCCTGGTGTGCATTTATTTGTTATTTGTTTTGCGATGCTGTCAACTCTGTAGTATATATAAAATATGCTATCATTTGAACATACCCTTGAAATATGTATATGTGTCCCTAGACCACAAAACCAGTCTGATATTAAATAGGTATATTTTGGAAATAGCCAAAATTACATTTTATCACGCTTATAAATTTTTCTTTTATGTCCAAAATTTTTAAATTATTAAAGAAATATGCTGTCCCAGGCAAATATATTGCAAATTGCCTATTGTAAATATATCACAACTTATTTTTTGATTAATATTATGCATTGCTAAGAACCTAATTTGCACAACTTTAAAGGGAATTTTCTTGAACCGTCAGATTCCAAGCTGTATCTCTGCCAAATATCGTCCTATCCTAACAAACCATACAGCACATCATTGGAAAGCTTGTACAAGATGTAGCCCACTTGATTTCCTTTATTCCTTTTTGTCAAAGACTACTTTAAGTAAAAATAAAATGAAATAAAATAAATTAAATTTAACCAACTACTTTAAACAGTTATAATTCTATATCTACTTTTGTCCATTAGAACAGTTTAGATCATTGGATCATTGTAGTTTGCTATTGTTCAATCTCAGGTGGTTGACAGGTAGCAATATGTATATTGCAAGAGGTAAAGTTGATAAAAGATTAAAGATTACAATGGTTCGTTCACTCACTCACTCATAAATATTCTATGTTAACCTGCTTTAACACAATCTACAATGTAAAAGCTCTAGAAATAAACATGAATTGAATAAAAAGATGGATAGATAGACGGACGGACGGACGGTTGGTTGGTTGGTTGGATGAATGGACAGATTTGGCTGTTAGCAGTCATTTATTTTTAATTAAGAAGTAATGAAATAGATCGATACTTTGGATGGATGGATGAAAGTCACATGAACAGTAAATTTTAAATGAATAATGCAATATTTTATAAAGCTATTAATTAGTTTAATTTGCTGATGGCTTTAATTCACTGAAATTGTTCAAACACACATAGTCTGTGCTGAACACATTATAGGAACATACATCTTAGAATACTTTAGTCTTTTTTTTTCTTCTTCTTCTTTCCCATAAAAGCCTTGAAGGTGGTTGTGATTCTCCTGTTTGTGTTCAAGTCGCTGCGGGGGAGATTGTGGGAAAACTGCAGCTCCATCATAAACACTAATGTGTGATTTCTCTTCAATCTGTCTAGTTTGTTTTCTTGGATAAAAGTTTAGCCCTTAAAGGCTGGCGAGGAAGCTCATTTCCACTGCTTAGGTGAGGAAAACAAATGAAACAGCGAGAAGCATTGCGTTTTCACAAACTTGACGCCAGCGCATGAATGCAGAACCACCACTCTTATAAACCAAAGGCAAGCACATAAAATGATCATCCTTCAAAGAGGATGATGCAACTCTTGTTCCTCGTGTGTTATAATTAGTCTTGGCTGTATTGAACCATATTATGGGCATGCTCAGAAGCTTTATTAAATTAAAATAAAGTAAAATAATTTAATTCAATTCACCTTTATTTGTATAGTGCTTTTATTAGATTGTGTCAAAGCAGCTTCACATAGAATATTGTAGTAAATTGAAACAATGTCAGTTCAGTTTAGCTCAGTTCAGTGTTGTTTATTATTCACTACTGAGAGTCCAAACACTGAAGAGCAAATCCATTGATGCGGAAAAAAAAAATAAATAAAAATTTAATTAAAAACTATGATATTATATTATGTTATGTTATGTTATGTTATATTATATTATATTATATTATATTATATTATATTATATTATATTATATTATATTATATTATAACTTATATTAAACCTAATGATCACATGTTTTGCAAGCAGGTTGGAATTAATAATGTGAATTTTTTTTCTTTCGATTTTTCAATAGGATCTTGTAGGATGTAATAGGAGGATTAGAATTAGTTTAAAGGTCAAACCAATAAAGATGACCATATTCTTATCATATTTAATGGATATGTCCATCCATCTCCAACTAGCCAATAACTCCCTGCAATTCAACTGTCAATCTTAGCTGAATGATCCCTAATTGCTCCAATTGTACCCCGGTGGTTCAGTGGCACCATTATGTATGTGGCCCGATACTGCCTGTCATTTTGAATGAGACACAATATTTATCATCCAAAAAAAAGCAACTACAGGAGTTTTAAGTGGTTCATATTTTAAGGCAAGACACTGCAAATTAATAGGGTTCCAAAAAATGCATCACTATATTTATTTGAAACTTAGTTTTTACTAAATTTCGTACCTGTTATTTAATTAAATATATAAAATTTGCATACCTTGGATGTTCAAAATCCTTTTTAGAGGGGATTTAATCAATCTGTTTTCATTACTTCTTAATTAAAAAAAAAAGACTGCTAATAGCCAAATCTGTCCACCCATCCGTCCACCCATCCGTCCACCCATCCGTCCACCCATCCGTCCGTCCATCCATCCGTCCACCCATCCGTCCATCCATCCATCCATCCATCCATCCATCCATCCATCCATCCATCCATCCATCCATCCATCCATCCATCCATCCATCCATCCATCCATCCATCCATCCATCCATCCATCCATCCATCCATCCATCCATCCATCCATCCATCCGTTTATTTATTCAATTCACTTCATGTTTATTTCTAGCACTTTTACATTGTAGATTGTGTTAAAGCAGGTTAACACAATATTTATGAGTGAGTGAGTGAAAACTCTAAACTGACAGGTGCATGACAAACGTTATTTTAGCCTGCAGGGTTTCACCATAAGTGTTCGTGCTCTCATTATACGGTGATGTGTTTTGTGCAGTTGAAAAAGTTTTTTTAGCTAAATGAGTTGACCTTTCCTCGGTCTGCATGTTAGTGTACAGTCACAACAGACTAAGCTGGTGTTGTTTTCACAGACACACAAACTCAAGTCTCTGACTTTTTCATACCTGTATAATTAGAGTCCTAACTGTCATCGCATTAGTGTGTGTGGGGAGAATCAGGTATAATGAGCTGGAGATTATGGGCTTTGTGTGCTGCTTCACCGGTAAATGCTCACCATGCCAAGGGGATTTACAATGAAAGGCAGTGTTATCAGATTACAATAACTGTTTCATTACAGCATTATTTACGCTGTATAAAAAAAAGTAAAAGAAAAAAGAAAACAGCATTCCTTATCAGTCAAGGTAGATGGAGAGAAAAGGTAAACCACACAGCTTTCCATTAGTCATTTTGCGGTTGTGATGTTTTGTTTAGTTAAATGAAAATAAAATGTGTTAGTTTGTAAAGAAATGCATGTTCTGGAGATATAATGTTAAAATCATCCTTCATTTATATTCATTTCGGCTTATCCATTTATCAATTAGGGGTTGCCACAGCGGAATGAACCGCCAACTTATCCAGCATATGTTTTATGTAGCGGATGTCCTTCCAGCCACAACCCAACACTGGGAAACGCCCATCCACTTCTGCATTCACACACATATACTATGGCCAATTTAGCTTATTCAGTTCACCTAGACCGCATGTCTTTAGACTATAGGGGAAACCGGAGCACCCCCAGGAAACCCACAAGAACGCGGGGAGAACATGCAAACTCTACTCAGAAATGCCAACTGGCCCAGCCGGGACTTGATCCAGCGACTTTCTTGCTGTGAGGTGGTCGTGTGAGGCGAGGCAATAAGACACCCTTATAATGTTGATATTAAATGCTATAAAATTACTGATTTCTAAACTTTTATGAAGTTAAAACATTCTGTTTTGTTAAAAAAATATATAAACGTATCTGAAAACTTTTTTTTTTACCAATTGTAATTTTATGCTCTTCAGTATTTTTATTTGGCGACGCGGTGGTGCAGTGGGTAGCACGATCGCCTCACAGCAAGAAGGTCACTGGTTCGAGCCGCAGCTGGGTCAGTTGGCATTTCTTTCTGGAGTTAGCATGTTCCCCCTGTGTTTGCGTGGGTTTCCTCCAGGTGCTCCGGTTTCCCCCACAAGTCCAAAGACATATGCTGTAGGTGAACTGGATAAGCTAAATTGGTGATAGTGTATGTGTGTGAATGAGTGTGTATGGATGTTTCCCATTGATGGGTTGCAGCTGGAAGGGCGTCGGCTGCGTAAAACATATGCTGGATAATTTGGCGGTTTATTCCGCTGTGGCAACCCCAGATTAATAAAGGGACTAAGCTAAAAAGAAAATGAATGAATGAATGAGCAGTTTTACTTTAAAATTAGAAGAAATGTCATAGTATGCAGAGGGGAAAAGTACATTTTACTGAAATACATAACAAATTATTATTACTGTTATTTTTTTCATGACTGTAAAATTTTGTTTGTTCGGTTTCCCTAATTATACAGCAAAAGTCTATATATTGTATACTACATAATAAGCCCACTGGTTCTTTAAACTACAACCGGACCTTTACTACAAACAAATAAACAAATAAATGAGATAGAAATTGAACAAAAAATATATAATGACAATTGAAATTTAATAACAAACAAAATGCAAAAAAAAAAAATAATATATAAATAAATGTTAAGGAAAACACACATGTTAAGAAAAATGTTAAATAAAATGATAAAAATCTGAAAATCAAGAGAAACAAATAAATATATAAAATTTTGATGAAATGTTGTAGTTAGTAATGTTTGTTTTTCAATATTTTGCCTGCATTTTAATGTATTAGCTTTCTATTTCTAAAGATGTTCAGTGACAAAAATTAATAAACATATGTTTTTAATAAATCTGTTTTGTTAAAATGCAACAAAAAAAATGTACCTTTATTCACTGAGAAATTGATAAAAAAAAAGTTAGGTGTATTCGTTTATGCTGAATAGGGATGTCCTGATCATTTTTTTTTTTTTTTTTTTTTGCCCTCGAGTCTGAATTATTTGATTTTGAGTATCTACCGAAACCCAATCGGATACTTCTGTAATGCATAAAAAAAGAATAAAGAATCCAGGACGGTCCTTATTTTTTATGTACTTCTCATTATTTTAAAATTCAACAACCCTGTTATCAAACAGAGCTCTTCTGTGAGGTAGCTTGAACAATCGAGTAATAAATAACATAAATTCTTCATATTTGGACTTAAAAATAAATAAATACAAATACAAAAATCTAATTTAAAATCAAATAGCACCTCAACTTAAAATACCCAGCAAGCAATCCCAAGGAAATTTTCACAGTATGTTTGATACTATTTTTTCTTCTGGAGAAAGTCTTAATTGTTTTATTTTAGCTGGAATAAAAGCAGTTTTTAATTTATTATTAAAAAATTATTTTTATTAGCCCCTTTAAAATTATTAGCCCCTTTAAGCTATATATTTTATTGATAGTCTACAAAACAAGCCACTGTTATACAATAACTTGCCTAATTACCCTAACCTGCCTAGTTAACCTAATTAACCTAGTTAAGCCTTTAAATATCACAAGCTGTATAGAAGTGTCTTGATAAATATCTAGTCAAATATTATTTACTGTCATCATGGCAAAGATAAAATAAATCAGTTATTAGAAATGAGTTATTAAAACTATTATGTTTAGAAATGTGCTGAAAAAAATCTTCTCTCCCTTAAACAGAAATTGGGGAAAAAATATTAACAGGGGAGCTAATAATTCAGGGGGGCTAATAATTCTGACTCAGTTCACGTGATCAGATCTGGACATCCCTGATGCTGAACACTTATGTATATACATTACTTTATGCATTGATACAATATTTATCTAGGTATTGTTTGTGCATTCATCAAATGGTCTGTTTTATTTTGTTTAGGTTGTCAAGTTTTATTTTTAGTCATTAAATTAAAGTCAATGTGACAAACTAAACAAGAAATTTGACAATTTGGTAAAAAACATAAACAATAATGAGATACATATTTAATGTAATGTTTTGCACTGCATACTTTGTCTGGCACACACCAGTTGACAACTAAAGTAATATACTTGTAATTTTCCCATTTGCATTATTACTGTGATCAGCTTTCGGGTCGCGACCCACCATTCAAAAACCTCAGCTTTAAATGATCTCATTGGAAAACAGAGAAGCAGAGAAAACTGCCGAACCCCTGATGTGAGAGCCTGGGGATTTGGATTTTTTACATTTGCAGAGGTGTGAACTCACTTAAGGATAAAATCACTGCCTTCACTGACCCCAGTAACCAGCAAAACAGTGCCTATAAAACAGCATGGGACCCCTTAAAATAGTCCCAGCTCTCTCTCTGAAGAGCAAGCGCTGAAGTGAAGGGAGCTCCAAAAGAGAAGTTTCTGTTTTTGATCAAGACAGGCTAAATCCTCCAAACCTCTGGAATAAATAGAGGCGGGTGTTAAATTGGCTGGTTTTCTCTCCACCAAAGATGTTTTTTGGGACAGAAAGACCCTCCCCCAATCTCAGCTCCTCTTTACAGGAGGCCTCAACGGTCTGTCCCTCTGGAGAGAGAGAAAATAAGGCCATACACCCTCTGAATCTCATTTAGTGAAGGATTACCTATTAACTCTCCAGAGGACGGAGGGGAAAGAGAGAGTCTGTTTGCTGAGGGACTTTAACAAGAGCTCATGGGCTTCCGTGGGTGGAAATAATAAGACCTCTGAAGGTAGTTACATGTTGCTTAGCTACATGCTAATTTATAAATTCAAGCCCAGGGTGTTGCTGGTGGTGTTTAGCTAACTCATTTATTCACTGTCATGTTACACCACACGTCATCATTCTTATCCTCACTGTCAATACCAGCTGTGTTTACAGGTGCCCTACACGTTTATTTTAAAGGATAGCTAGCTTAGGCTTGAGATCGCTTATATGATTTTTCCCTCATGCCTCAGTTTTGGGGAGATGCCAGAGGTTATTTTGAGAGAACGTAATGGTGCTTTTAAGTGTAAAAAGTTCTAGATAGCTTTAACTGGTTGTTAAACTAAATAGTTATGTATTCGACATGGTTATTGTTAGTGACTGACGGTTACAGCCTGCCTTTTTTACCAGCTTTAGGGCGTACTCACACTATGTACAGTTGCCTTGAACCAGGCCGAAGCACGCTTGTCCCCCCTCCCGTCTCCCCCGACGGCCTGCACTCACATCACATTTGGGCCTGGGCACGCTCTTGTCATCGATGATGCGCTGTTCAGTAAGCGTTTTCGCTCAGCATAGTGATTTCTATGTGCGCGCCGTGATGCAGCGCTGAGCAGCGCATCCGATGTGCGACCCGCTTAAGCCATCGAGGCGGTGGCATTTCATGTGATAAACTTAATGCATTGCCATGGAAAATTTAACACAACGTGTTCCTAATGATCACATTTAAAAACTCATACAATAGGTAATGTAAGTCATTTTGTTACTGTACGTTTTATCTTTGATATCAAAAGTAATCTTCATTAACTTTTTTTTATATTAATCTCGACAGTCCTTTTTGTTACTATTTTGAGCTTTTCCGGTAACAGGTACTTTTGATTGATTGATTGATTGATTGACATTTGAATGCTTAAAACAAGTTAAAATTCAGTTTTTTAGCTTTAGCATATTGGGGCTCGTCCAGGATCTGATTGATCTGAATTTTTATGGCTTTATTTGATCTTTTGGTCTGCTCACGTTTTTTTGTTACTTTGTAACTTTGTTCAATCACAGACTGCACACTAGATCCCAGTGCAAGAACTTTGAAACTTTATAACATCCATCTACCTATCAGAACACCCACTGAGGATCCAGTCACATGTTGCATGACCTATGACCTCCAGGTCTACAGCTGGGGAAGGTTTTCACATTCCTCCTCCACTGGGCATTCATTAACCCTTGCACTGGAACCGGTTATAAAGCAACTAATTGGTAATCCAGCCATTACCAATGAAACAATTCGGTCACAGTTTATTTTGATGGTCTGTTTGTTGAATATAAGTTCCATTGCATCTACATGCCAACAAATTCTTATTAGATTATAAGTAGACTGTTAGGTTGGGGTTAGGGTTGGTGTAAGTTGACATGTACTTGCAAAGTTTCTTATTGTCAGTTAAATGTCTGTTGAAGCCGCAGTATCAACAGATATCAAGCAGACAGTCTACTAATACTCAAATGGACCATCAAAATAAAGCATTACCAACAATTCTCTTTTTTGAAAGTCAAAAACCTTATTTTACACTTTAGCTTCCAGACTTCCATCAAAAATCCTTCTCCGGCTCACTCAGCTCAGTTTTGGATTAAACTTTTTTCCTCAGGAACTTAAGAAGGAACCGGTTGCAACTCGTCTAAACGTTCCTAAATTCAGCATCCATGGTAAATTTAGAAGATAGATGGGTCACCCATGTCTAAGAAAACAGACATGTTATTATGGTGGATGATGGGATTTTAATGGCCTCAATGATAAAAACACACGCTGTGGTGCACCGAGGGCCAACCGATGGGATCCTGTGACTCCAAACTCCACAGGAGTCTGTATGGCTAGTTTCGTGCTTGTTGATCTCCAGTGCTTGTGTTGGTGAGACTTCAAACAATTATGAGTTGTGGGACCAGGCAAAGGTTGATGGGATTTGGAATCTACAGCTGTAATGTTAAGTTAGATGTGCTTTCAAATTAAATCATAGGGCTCGTGCGTCTCCAGAATTGCCCTCATAGGCCTTTTCACCCCACAAATCATGAGTCCTACTTGATCAATGTCTGGCCCTTAGGTTGGGGATTATAGATACTGATGGTTGTCAGAGGTTCTAGTGTCAGGAATCACTCTGGGTCTGCTATTCCTTTCATCTGTTAACGAATAGGACGCCTGTGTTTTTGTCTAAGAGAGGAGATATGTAAATACTCGTGTCAAAGAGGATTTTGAGGAGATGTTTCACCTATCTTTTAGATGGTGGGTAAATAGAGGACAGCATGGAAAGGGTAGAAGGTTGTGGTAACTGTTGCAGAAAACATCACCATCCTGTGCTTATCTTTGATGGATGTTGCGTTTGTTAATCCTCTGTGTATTTTATGAGGTTTTAGGTAGACCTGCTGGCTCTACTTTTATAGTTTCAGACAAGACCGGATTAGACCACCTTACAAATACAGCTAGGCCTTGTATTGCCTGGAGCAGGGGTTTTCACACTGGAGTGCAGGGACCCCCAGGGGCCCAAAATAGCCAGGAGGTACGTAAATTAGGGAAAAAAAAAAATATGTTTGATTTAAATTTATTTTATTCATTCATTCATTTTCTTTTCGGCTTAGTCCCTTATTAATCTGGGGTCGCCACAGCGGAATGAACCGCCAACTTATCCAGCATATGTTTTACGCAGCGGATGCCCTTTCAGCTGCAACCCATCTCTGAGAAACATCCACACACACTCATTCACACACATACACTACGGACAATTTATCTTACCCAATTCACCCATACCACTTGTCTTTGTACTTGTGGGGGAAACCGGACCACCCGGAGGAAACCCACGTGAACACGGGGAGAACATGCAAACTCCACACAGAAACGCCAGCTGACCCAGCCGGGGCTTGAACCAGCAACCTTCTTGCTGTGAGGCGATTGTGCTACCCACTGCACCACCGTGCTGCCTATATTTACTTTAAACATTCTTTTTTTATTATTATTTTAATTCTGCTTTGTTCATTTTTTTAATTTTATTTTATTTTCATTCATTTCAATTTATTTCATTTTATTGTTTTGTTTTAATTTATTTATTTATTTATTTTATTTATTTATTTTTTATTTTATTTTAGTATTTATTAATACGTATCTCATTTTTATTTAACCTATTAATAAAACTCAAATAACGTAAAGCTTAAATAAAATGATTACATTTTTAGATATATTCAAAATCTGCAAATAAAATGGCAACCAAACATTAAACAAAAATAATGATATGTGAATTTAATTTAAAACAATATCTAGATAAATAAGTAAATATGTTTCAATTATTTATCAATTACTCTGTGATACTGTATTATTCAGCAAGGGCATATTAAAAAGTCAAACAAAGAAGACAATATAAACATTTCAATGTTACAAAATATTTCTACAAAATTGAAATGATCAGCGTGGATTTTTGTTCTCACCAAAGATACATTTGTTTGAATAAAAAGTACAGTAAACAGTGATCTCTTTAAATATCATAATACATTTTTTTATATGATTTATTTTTTAATATTTGTGATAAAAGCTGATTTTTTTTCTTTATGATAGTCTTCAATATTGCTACGTTAAAACAAATGATAAAAATAAAGGACAGCATTTATTTGTGCCCCCATTCCATTTCTTTGTCACTTTTATTTTATTTGCTTTTTATTATTAATATTTTTTGTATTATTTTCATTTTATCTTCTTTACATCTTAAACCTTAGAACAAACATATTTAGTATCATAAAGATTTATGTCTGAATTTATATTTTAGAAGAAGAAGGATCTTCATATTTATGCCCCATGGCTGTCAGAAAGTTTGAAAATCTTTTACCTACAATGATTAATGTCAAGCAAGTCTTACAGCACGCTAAACTACAGTATGAAGAAATTTACAATTCCCCCTTCCCTATATTCCTACTTTTAGTCCAGTCACTTTTACTTGCCTTTGACCCCACGTGAAACACTAGGTGAGATCCAAAGTCAAAGAAGCATCCAACTTTGACATTGCCACTAGCATTACTCGGACCGTCCATCCAGTGACAAATACAGCCTGCTACAATCAGTCAATGAATCAATTAATTAAAAGTTGTCTGTGAAACGAAGCTGTCTCTCTGAAGCCTTTAGCGGTCCCAGCACAAGCATGGGAGATGGATTGCAGGTGCTTCCTGTGGT